>NW_025837421.1:0-1291 GCF_002878395.1 Capsicum annuum | reverse complement strand
ATAGTGATCACTAGTGTTTGGACTGATGATTTAAGGTCCTACTCCGATGGCAAGGATAGGACAGCTCTCCCCAACGTGGTTTAGACGTTGTACTCCATGTATCTCACATGGTTTATGTCAGTTTTAAGAGACTCCTAATATGTGTGTGTATTCTCCTATCTAATATGAAAAGTCTTATTCTTCTATCTGAGATAAAAACATATTTGTTTGAAAGACTGAGTTTGAGAAAGTAATTGTTTTCGAAAGATTTAATGAACATATACTCCAAAGAGAATTGTTATGAGATTTGATTGCTTTGATGATTTAGAATTAAGATGGAAATGAATTGAGATTTATTATGATGACTCACATGTTTTACCCGATATATTTTACCCTCTTATGATTATGTTGATTTTAATTCGAGCTAAGTAAGTCATTTATATCAGCATGCATAATTTTATAAACTGTGATGATATTAAGATATTATTTTATATATGCATTGCACCCCCATATGCTGGGTACATTTCTATGGTACTGACCCATATATTCATATATGGGCTACATTTTCTCGGAATGTAGGTACAAGGTATAGTGTACATCTTCAGATCCAGTCAATTCGTGACATCCAGTCAGCAGGTGATGAGCCCCTTTGATTCAAGGGATTGAGGTAGTTATACAGTTCGAAAAGTGTTGTATTTTCTTTATTCAATCGTATTTAGTTGGGTTAGTCGGGAGTCATGTCCCGGCTACCTACAGTCAGTACTAGTAGAGGCTTCATAGATAGTCAGTAGAAGTTGATATATTCCGTTTCAGTTTTTGTTGTAAAAGTAGACTTGTAATCTTAGAAATTTAGTTTTTTATCTATCATATACAGAAAAGAGTTATTTTCCACTAATTTGTATAGATTTATACTTTTTGTTCAGTTGCTTATGAGTTATGCTAGTAGAAGGGTTAGCTTGGGGTCACTTGTGATCCTAAGCACCGTGTGACATCTCGGGACCCGATTTTGGGGCGTTATACTAGGGCCCTAGCTTGGGTCATGACAAACTTAGTATCAGAGCATAGTTCATGGTCCTAGTGTGTCTGTAAAATCGCGTTGGGTAAAGTCCTATTTATAGGTATGTAGCGTGACATAATTATAAGCATGAGGCTACAAGGTATTTAGGAATGTCTTTCTTTTTTTTCATTATTTAGTTCATACAATAGAGTTTGAATGTCCTTTAATCAATGATTTCCTATATTTCATAAAGTTATCATGCCTTCCTGTAGATCCAGCGACAGAATGCCCAAGTTGAGGATGTCCGTCCTACTC
>NW_025837420.1:0-2985 GCF_002878395.1 Capsicum annuum | reverse complement strand
GAAAATCTGGAGACATTATTTTTATGGGGTGCATGTGGATGTGTTCATAGATCACAAAACCTTGTAGTAGGTGTTTACTCAGAGGGAGTTAAATCTCTATCAGAGAAGGTGGTTAGAGTTGTTAAAGGATTATGATATGAGTGTCTTGTATCATCCCAGCAAGGGCAATGTAGTGGCCTACGCCCTTAGTAGATTGTCTATGGGCAGTGTTGCTCATGTAGAGGATAATAAGAAAGAGTTAGCTTGAGAAGTTCATCGTTTGACTAGATTGGGTGTTAGGTTGGTTGATTCTGCTGAAGGGAATGTATGGGTTCAGAGTAGTTTCGAATCTTCCCTAGTTTTGGAAGTGAAGGAGAAGCAAGATATGGATTCTAGTTTAGTCAAACTAAAGGAGTCGGTTAAAGACCAAAAGGTAGAGATTTTCTCCCAAGGGGAGATGGTGTGTTGAGATACCAAAGTAGATTGTGTGTGCCTTGTGTTGATGATTTAAGGCAGAGAATTATGGCAGAAGCACATGGTGCATGTTATTCTATTCATCTTGGTACTACCAAGATGTACCGCGACTTATAGGAAATCTATTGGTGGAGTGGCAAGAAGAGAGATATAGCATATTTCATAGATAAGTATGCAACTTATCAACAGGTTAAGGTAGATCACCAAAGACCTGGTGGTATGTTGCAAGAGTTTGGTATCCCACTTAGAAGTGTGAAAAGGTGAACATGGATTTTGTGACTGGTTTACCCCATTCGCATCATCATCATGATTTGATTTGGTTTATTGTAGACAGATTGACTAAGTCAGTTCATTTCTTGCCAGTTCATACATCCTAAACAGCTCAAGATTATGTAAGTTGTATAATAACAGTTATCATGCTAGCATCTATATGGCTCCGTTTGAGGCCCTTTATGGGCAAAGATGTAGGTCGCCAGTTGGTTGGTTCAAAGAAGGTGAGGCCACTTTGATTGGGCCTGAAATAGTGTTTGAAGACATAGAGAAAGTTCAGTTAATTACAGAGAGGTTGAAAGCAGCCCAGAGTCGTCAGAAATCCTATGCCAACGTAAGAAGAAAAGATCTTGAGTTTGAGGTTGATGATCTAGTGTATTTGAAAGTGTCACCTATGAAAGGGGTGAAGCGATTTGGATAAAAAGGAAAACTTAGTCCCTGCTATGTTGATCCCTTCCATATTTTGAGTCGTGTTGGGAAAGTAGCGTATGAGCTTGAGCTACGCAGATTTATCCTCACTTCATCCGGTGTTCAATATATCTTTGTTAAAGAAGTGCATGAACGATTCAATTGTTGTAGTTCCTCTAGAGGATACAGATATTCAAAATAGCCTCTCATACGAAGAAGTTCCAATAGAGATCCTTGATCATCAGATTCGTAGACTAAGGAACAAAGAAGTTCCCTTGGTCAAAGTTCTATGGCGAAACCAGTCAGTTGAGGGTGCTACTTGGGAAACGGAAGCAGACATGCGTACCAAGTATCCTCATCTCTTCTCCACAAACTCAGATTCAGTTGAAGGTAATAGTCTTCCTTCATTCAGTTCTTTTCTAGTCCCAAATTCAGCTATATAGTTACTTTCATGAGAATTCATGCACATTTTAGATCAGTTAAGTAGCTTATTATATTTGAGTTTCAGTCATTCAGTTCATTTTAGTTGTTCATGATAGTTTATAGCCTCAGATTCCTCAGTAATTCCAGCTTAACTAGCCACATTCAAGGACGAATGTTCCCAAGGGGGAGATATTGTAATACCCCAAACTTTTTCCTAGCTTGAATTCATCCCTAGAATGTTAAGGGATGGCTTCCAAAATGAATAATATTTATTATATGTGGAATTTTTAAGATTTAGACTTTCCATGGTGTGAGAAATTGAATAAGATTTCCATCGATACCAAATTCACCTAAATTCGACACTCAGTGAAGAAGTTTGGCTATTTTAAGTTTCAGTTGTAAAACACCGTGATTTGGGCCCTTAGCACGTCGCGGAGAAGAGTAAGATCATAATTGTCAATTTCCAGTGAGACTCTGTGATTTTAGCACGTCGTGAAGAGGCCCAATTTCTCATTTGTCAATTTCCAGTGTCACTCCGCAATACTGGCGCATCACGCCAATGGTTGAAATAAAAAACAATAAGGGCTCCACGATGGTGGCGCGTCGCTGAGGGAGCCCATTTTCCAGTTGTCCTTTTTCTAGTAAGCCACCGTGATAGTGGCGCATCGCGGTGGCCACCCAGTTCACAAAATTTTTGTTTTTTTCAGTTTCGACTTGGGTTTAAAAGGGGCATTTTGGTAAATCCCCATCCCCCCTATCCGTCCAAAACATAAGATTTAACATAATCCAAGGCATTATATGCTTACTTCATCCACTTTCTCTCAAAAGAAAATACCTAAGCCATTAAATATTTCTGTAACGCCCCGAAAAACGGGTCCCGGAGCGTCACACGGTGCTTGAGGCTATGTGTAGCCCCAACCTAACCCTTTGAGCTATGTTCATTCAGTTCAACACAAATCAACGGGGTTTCCACAAATAACCCTCAAACATCAACAGAGTAATCATCATCCAAGAGTAAAAGAATGTCAGAAAGATAACAAAATACGACTTATTAGTCAACTCCCAATATCTATACTAGTCTGACAAGCCTCTAAGAAAATCAATAAAACCAGCGAGCCATTGAGACATGCCCCAACTGAGTCATACTCAGTTATCAAATGTAAACGATTCCGTGAAACCAACATCAGACATCACATCCTCAGAACATGAGGACTTACCACAACAGAGGATGTAGAACAGCGTGCCCGAAGAATCACTGTCGAACCTGGAACTGAGCACCTAAACCTACCTTTTGAGAAAATGCAGCCCACATCCGAAGATGTGGGTCAGTACCATGGAAAGGAACCGATTATATGGGGGTGTATGCAGTTGTATAAACATCATCATCATAAATATTTATAAGAAATATACAGGATGTATGAAAGACTCACA
>NW_025837419.1:0-1009 GCF_002878395.1 Capsicum annuum | reverse complement strand
GTCATAACACATGATTTATAAATCTAATCCACTACTAAAGAATCACCTGCGAGAGTAGATACACATAACGGTAAAGATAACGAAACTAAATATAACTCTAACTCTGGGGCATAATAAGCAGAAATATAAGAATATTTGGATCCTAGATTAAATAAAGCAAAAGTTAATTGATGGAACACCAAAAACTTGCAATAACAACATTCGAAGACTCAAGTTTGACTCTAGAAGGTATGACATATAATGGATCACACCCACTACTTTTTTGGGATCCTAATAAATCTCCTATCTTACCTTTCTGAGGACCTCTACAAGAACCCTATGGACCACCCTAAGGACCATGCATACCACATATATTTTGGGGATGTACTGTCCTAATTAGTGGAATACTCTAAGCTTAAAAAACTATCACTTCATGACAAGGTCACTCTATTGAGAAATGTTTAAAGGCCCAACAACCATAATATGCCCCAGGTATTGCACTGAAACCAAAAGATCCTACTGGCCTAAAATAACCACTACGACTAAAATAACTAGAAGGCGAACCTCTCACAGGCTAACGACTACTCTGGCCAAGATGATCACTGTCATTAAATTGGCTTTTATCAGTGATCTAAAGTACAGTATGACAAAGCCTAATTAACTGAACCTGATCCAGATAAGGCTGATGTAGAGGGTACCTACCCTGTGAACCATTGTCTCTGAATCATGAGCCATTACGATCCCACCAAAACTACTTTGATTCGTTGTCTCTTATTATTGACCATGTGGTACACTTGACGCATTTCCTCTATAACTTATGCATATCAAAAACCTTATCAAATAAATTCCCAGTGGCAACCAAACGCTACATATCCATGCAAAAAGAAAGTCAAAATCCCCAAACAAAACACCTTACCTAGTTATACTTGATTTTTCAAACTAGATGTAACATGCCTATCCAAGTTACAAAATTGAGCCTCATACTTGATAACGCTCAATCTACAGCTCTCGTGGGAGTGTAAAGCGGTCG
>NW_025837418.1:0-1705 GCF_002878395.1 Capsicum annuum | reverse complement strand
TTTAAATTTACTATTAAATAAATTTTTATATTTAAAAAAATTAAATATGTTAAATTATATATTGAATACATTGATATCATACTATCAATTGATCAAGGTAATAATATATTGAATCTATATATCCAAATATTTTGAATAATACGTTAACATTGTATGATCGGGGTAATAATACACTATTGAAGTTATAATAATGAAGCTAATTAACCAATAATTCATCAGATTAATACGTTGTATTACTCTGTCTCTCTCTCTCTCTCTATATATATATATATATAATACCGTATTCAAAAATTAATTAATCAAAAATTGTTTGTAGTATACGAAATGCATTGACATTATTATGCTATTGACATTATTAATTTTATTTACATAATTTATTTATAATTAATTTAAAATAATAATTTTAGTTATTTTTTAATATTAATTTTATATAGTTACTATATTTATTAAATATCAACCTAATTCAATTCAATTTTCTTAATTTATTTAAATTCTAACCATTTTATACTCCATCGAATTCCCCAATTCAATCTTTTTTTAACCCAATTTCTAATCCTAATTTGACTCATCTCCTCAATTATAATCTCAACCATTCATCATATTTGATCAACGATCAATATAAATTTTGCCTCATACTACCCTTGGTATTAAGTGCATGAAGTAGCAGTTTATACGTATAAAACTCTGAAGTGAACTCTTAACACTGAACAACAACAACTGTACATTGTATGCTCATTTTGAGTATTGACATCCAATTTTAATCTCTCGATGCTCCTCTTAGGCTGTTATTTTATTAAAAATTATTATTTTTTAATATTAATATTTTTTACGTATTATTTTGATATCAAATAAACAATGACGTGTCACATCAATGATTTTAAAATATATAAAAATTATTTTATTACTTTTTAAAACAGTGGATAGAAGATGAATTTTAGGAGGAATCTGAATGATTGAAAAATTGAGGAATTTTGTCAATTACTTCTTCAACTTGATCTACATTTCTCTAAAAGTCTCTTTGATATGACCGGTCTGACTTCGGCGACGCAGACGCCGGTGGTTCAATAGTGCTGGCAACAGGTAAGTACGCATCTCTCCCTCCCTTGGTCTCTCTCTTTCTCCCTTCCTCTTTCTCTTTCTTTTTTTTTCTCTCTCATTACCTACTGTCGTCCTATCTCTCGCCGACGCATATGGTTTTCCATCTCTTTTACTCCAGCGACGGTAAGGAAGTGATCGGAATAAGAAAAGGTAAATAAAAAAAATGAGTGAATCTGTTCACAAATGATTTTGATATACTGATCCGACGATCATCGGTAGTGACCTTGGCGGACCCATAAAAGAAGGTGGTGTTTCCAGGTTGGAACCGGCGACCTTTCGGTGATCTTTCGGCGATAATAGTTTGGCGACCAATTTTCGGAGAGAATATTTTGACGACCAATTTTTGGCGAGAATATTTCGACGACCAATTTCTACCCCAGTTTGTCGGAATCCAGCATAGCAAGCAAGAACAGAGTACTTGGTCTATGTATTCCGGTGACTTCTAATATTTGAACTTTATTTTATCACGTTATTTCTAATATATTGACTACTTGTTGTGGGTTGTCTGCTTTCGTGTTTGGTATCTTAGTATTTGTTGTTCTTGGTATTGGGATGTATATTGTGCTTTGCGTGTGTATTTTACTGCCATTGCCATTTTTAAGCTGAT
>NW_025837417.1:1540-3345 GCF_002878395.1 Capsicum annuum | reverse complement strand
GGCATTCATGGGGAGATGCACTTCCTTGTTTGGTAATTTAAGCAACATTTATAAGGAGACGCACTTCCTTGTTTGATAATTCAAGAAACATTTTTGGGGAGACACATTTACTTGTTTGGTAATTCAAGAGGCATTTGTAAGGAGATGTACTTCCTTGTTTGGTAATTCAAGCAACATTTGTAAAGAGATGCACTTTCTTGTTTGGTAATTCAAGCAACATTTATAAGGAGACGCACTTTCTTTTTTGGTAATTCAAACAACATTTGTAAGGAGACACGCTTCCTGATTTGGGTAATTCAAGCGGCATTTGTAAGGAGACGCACTTCCTGATTTGGGTAATTCAAGCGCCATTTGTAAGGAGACACACTTCCTAATTTGGGTAATTCAAGCGGCATTTGCAAGGAGATGCACTTCCTTGTTTGGTAATTCAAGCAACATTTGTAAGGAGACGCACTTCCTTGTTTGGTAATTCAAGCAACATTTGTAAGGAGACACACTTCCTTGTTTTGTAATTCAAGCAACATTTGTGGGGAGAGGAATTTCCTTGTTTGGTAATTCAAGCGACATTTGTAAGGAAACAGACTTCTTTGTTTGGACAATTCAAGCAACATTTGTAAGGAGACGCACTTTCTTTTTGGGTAATTCAAGCGGAATTTGTAAGGAGAAGCACTTCCTAATTTGGGTAATTCAAGCAGCATTGGTAAGGCGATACACTTCCATGTTTGGGTAATTCAAGCGATATTTGTAAGGAGACACACTTCCTTGATTGGACAATTCAAGCAACATTGGTAAGGAGACGCACTTCCTTGTTTGAGTAATTAAAGAGACATTTGTTAGGAGACGTATTTCCTTATTTTGGGTAATTCAAGAGGTATTTGTAAAGAGATGCACTTCCTTGTTTGGGTAATTCAAACGACATCTATAAGGAAATGCACTTTCTTGTTTTGGTAATTCAAGCGACATTGGTAAGGAGATGCACTTCCTTGGTTTGGTAATTCCAGTGGCATTGAGACGTACTTCCTTGTTTTGGTAATTCAAGCGGTATTGGAGACCGCTTGAAGAACAGGGTGAAAAAATAAAAAGTCAGGAGCCCGCACGAAGGATAGGGTGAATTTTCAAAATCAAGTCGCGAAGAGTAGAATCAAGATTCTAGAGATTACATTTTGCATTTGTATTTCTCATTTTTTGTTAGTCATTGAATGTAAAAAGCAGAAGTCATCAACCGAAAACTCGATGAAATCTCACTCGACTTTAACTTTTTTTTCTCACCATGTTACCTTTGAACTACTCGTGACCTAATTCCTTTATAGCCTGGGAAAGGTAGGAGGTCCAAAACCAGGACACGATCACATTTTTTCTTTTATTTTTATCCTTAACTTTCAAATAATTAGAGGGGAAAAATTATATCTTGTCCACTTCTTTGTATGAAAACTCTTCGAGATTCCATATTTTTTATATTAAATATTTATATTTGATATGATATTATTTTAATTATTATTTTATTTTATTCCAATTTAAAAAATAATACAAAAATTTAAAAAAAAAATATGTTACTTTTTAAATAAATAAGTTAGTAGCTTTAGTACTATCTTAATTATATTTATTTTTGGCTAATTTTTAAATTTTATTGTATTTTTTTAAAAACATAAAAATTAATTAGTTATTATTCTATTTATTTTTATTTATTTGTTATTATTTATTATTATTTTATTGTCTTCAATTAAATAATAATAATAATAATATATAATTTTTTTTCAAAATTCATAAAAATCTTAACCTAATAGATAACTACTCCTCCCCCCCCC
>NW_025837417.1:0-1440 GCF_002878395.1 Capsicum annuum | reverse complement strand
CCCCCCCCCCCCCCAAAAAAAAAAAAAAAAAAAAACTACGTACATTCTGACCAACTACACCGGATTACACACTGTAAAAAAAAAGTGAAAATCAGAGAGCAAAAATCAGTGAATAACAAAAATAAAATTAAGAAGAGAAAGAAGAAAAAGGAGAGTTGAAGTTGAATTCATTTTTGAGTTTTCCGGTGATGATTGTTTCCTGTTTCATTACTTCGTTTGAATCAATAAAATGTTTTTCTTTGAATCTAACCATTCTATGTTATAGACCTTATTTTGAAGATCATGAGTGAAGTTGTTTAAGCAATTTTCATGTATTATTCAATAGACGTTGTTAATTAATTATGTGAATTCAATGTTATTACGTATTGTGTGAATAAGTTATCGGATATAACACTGTGTGGTTATCTTAAATACGTATTGTTTTGTTAAGAAGTAAAAAAAATGAATGAAAGGGAAAAATTAAAAATGAATATGCATATTTATGTGGTACATACATAAATTACTGTAACACATACTGTTATACATAATATCATTGCGTCGTTTTCATCATCTTATTCAACGAAAATTCACGTGCACGTACAGTGATACACACGCAGATGCACCAAAAATGAGGGTAAGGAAATTAAGAAAAAGGTCAGCGAATAAGAAAAAAATAGTGAACGTCGAGAAAAAAGACTTTTTCCGACAAGTTATCGCTGAAAAACGTGACTGTTGTTACCCTTTCTCCACTATGCTTTGCCGAATTTGGCCATTGGCAAGCAAAAACATTCTCCAAGACATCTCCATCGGTAACCCAGGACAGCTAACACCCGGAATCTTGGTTGAAGGATTTGGTCAATATCCTTTTACAAATACTTGTTTCATTGGCAAACTAGTAAAATATTTAAGTAATAAGCCAATACTTAAAAAAAAATAAAAATTTACTGATCTTACTTCAATTGGGATAAATATCTTCTTAATTAAAAAAAAAAATAGTTTGTTAAGAGATACAAGTAAAGAAGGATACATTGAATACAATTTTAAGTCCTTTAATTGGTGATTTGCAGTGGAAGAATAATATTTTGGTTTATATATGATTTTCTGATCTATACTGTAAAGGGCATGCATAATTGATATATATATTTTAGGCTTTATAATAAAATCAGTAATAGTATGGTTAACTTGGTGTATTTATATTATTTTATTATTATTATTATTATTATTATTATTTTTATTATTATTTTATTTAATTTAATTTTATCTTATTATCATTGATGAAATTTAATAATTATTTTGTTAAAATAGTTAACCGCTTTGATTGAATTTTTATTCAAAGATTTAATTTAAAATTAAATAGTGTTTCGAATAAATAAAATTTGTTACGAGCCCATAAGTAGCGAAGTCTTTAACTTTAAGTAAACATTTAGGCATGAAAAAATATTTGTCTCAACTAAGCATGCG
>NW_025837416.1:0-5034 GCF_002878395.1 Capsicum annuum | reverse complement strand
TCAAAAGAGAACGATACCTTTGACATGCTCAGGATTTGTAGGAAAGAGGTGGGGATATTTGGCATGCATATCCGCTTTGGCTTCCCAAGTAGCACTCTCCACGGATTGATTTCGCCAAAGCACTTTAACCAAAGGAACTTCCTTGTTTCTTAGCCTATGAACTTGAAAGTCAAAAACCTCAATCGGAATCTCTTCATATGAAAGACTATCTTGAATACCCGAGCTTTCAGAAGGATCAATCACAACAGAATCACCAATAGACTTCTTAAGCATAGAAACATGGAAAACCGGATGGACGCTAGATAACTCCGCGGGCAATTCAACCCTATACGCTACCTTCCCAATGCGATCCACAATCTTATAGGGACCAATGTAACAGGGACTTAGTTTCCCTTTCTTTCCAAATATCTTCACCCCTTTCATGGGTGAAACTTTCAAGTACACTAAATTACCAACATCAAATTCAAGGTCTTTCCTCCTTACATCTGTGTATGATTTTTGACGGCTTTGGGCGGTTTTCAACCTTTCCCAAATTAACTTAACCTTCTCCAGGGACTCAAACACCGCATCCGGTCCAGTCGCGATAGCATCACCAACTTCAAACCAACCAATGGGTGATCTACACTTTCTACTATACAAATCTTCAAACGGGGCCATTCAAATAGTAGTATGAAAACTGTTATTGTAAGCAAACTCGATTAATGCTAACTGCTCATCCCAACTACCTTTAAAATCAATCACACAAGACCTCAACATATCTTTTAAATTCTGAATGGTCCACTCGGCTTGACCATCTGTTTTTGGATGGAAAGCAGAAGTTAAATGAATTTGGGTACCGAGAGCCTTCTAGAAAGATTTCCAAAACTAAGAGGTAAACTGAGTACCTCTGTCAGAAATAATAGCCAAAGGGATTCCATGAAGTCTGATGAGTTCTCGAATATATATTCTAGCATAATCTTCAGTTGTATATGATAAATGCACAGGCAAGAAATGAGCTGATTTCGTCAGCCGATCTACGACAACCCAAATCGAATCATGATGGCGATGAGAAGGAGGCAAACCAACTATGAAGTCCATATTCACTTCTTCCCACTTCCAAGTAGGAATGATAAACTCTTGCCTCACGCCACTGGGCCTTTGATGCTCTATTTTAACCTGTTGACACGTGGAACACTTCGCCATAAATTCTGCTATATTCCTTTTCATACTATTCCACCAATAGATTTTCCGCAAATCATGGTACATCTTGGTAGCACCTGGATAGATGGAGTATCGTGTACCATGCGCTTCCACCATAAACGTCTGCTTCAAGTTATCAATATCAGGAATACATAATATTTCTTGGAATCTCAAAATGCCATCTCCCCCTTGGGAGAAAAACTCCACCTTTTGGTCTTTAACTAACTCTTTTAACCTGACCAAGGTAGGATCCCTGTGTTGCTTCTCCTTCACTTCTGAAACTAAAGAGGATTCGGAACCACTTTGCACTCCTATACCACCCTCGGCATCACCAAACAACCTAACCCCTAATCTAGCTAAATGATGTACCTCACAGGACAACTCCTTCTTACCAATCTCCACATGTGCTACGCTACCCATGGACTTCTGACTAGGGGCATCTGCTACTATATTGGCCTTGCCCGGATGATATAGCACGCTAATATCATAATCTTTCAATAGTTCTAACCATCGTCTTTGCCTAAGATTCAACTCCTTTTAGGTGAATACATACTGCAAGCTCTTATGGTCCGTGAAGACGTCGACATGGACACCATATAAATAATGTCTCCAGATTTTCAAAGCAAAAATCACGGCAGCTAATTCAAGGTCATGGGTAGGATAATTCTTCTCGTGAGGCTTTAGCTGCCAGGAAGCATAAGCTATAACCTTGCCCTTTTGCACCAATACACAACCCAAACTGACTCTGGAAGCATCGCAATACACCATAAAACCATCAACACAGTCAGGCAAAGTCAATACAGGGGCTGAAGTAAGTCGAGTCTTCAACTCCTAAAAAATCTTCTCGCAAGATTCAGACCACAGGAACTTCACTTTCTTTTGTGTCAAACGGGTTATAGGGGACGCAATATATGAAAACCCTTTAACAAAATGATGATAATAACTAGCTAGAACCAAGAAACTTTGGATATCAGAAGGAGAAATAGGTCTAGGCCAACTTTTTATAGCCTCTATCTTTTGAGGATCAACTCTAATACCGTCAGAAGAAACAACACAACCCAAGAAGGCTACAGAGTTCAGCTAGAACTCAGACTTACTAAACTTAGCATACAACTAATAAGTTCAAAGAGTTTCCAACACAATTTGGAGATGATCCGCATGATCACCCTTACTTCGGGAGTAAATAAGAATATCATCAAGGAACACTACTACAAATAAATCTAGATATGGTTGGAATACACGGTTCATAAGATCCATGAAAGTTGCTGGAGCATTAGTTAACCCGAAAGACATCACTAGAAATTCAAAATGACCATAACGGGTTTAGAAGGCTGTCTTGAGGATATCACATTCCCTAACCTTAAGTTGGTGATAACTGAATCTGAGGTCTATCTTCAAAAAGTAGCTTGCACCTTGCAATTGATCAAATAAATCATCAATTCGAGGAAACAAATATTTATTCTTGATAGTAACCCTATTAAGCTATCGGTAATCAATACACATCCGCAAAGAACCATATTTCTTACGCACAAACAGGATAGGTGCACCCCAAGGGGACACACTAGGTCTGATAAAGCTTTTGTGTAAAAGATCTTTCAATTTCTCCTTCAACTCTTTAAGTTCCACGGGAGCCATGTGATACCGGGGAATGAAAATAGGCTGAGTATCAGGAAGATGGTCAATCCTAAACTCTATATCTCTATCAAGAGGTACTCCAGGGAGATCTTCCGAAAAGATATCAAGAAACTCATTAACAATATTAATTGACTGAATGGTTGGGGTTTCAGACTTAGTATTTTTAACCCGAACCAAATGATGGATGCAACCCTTGGAAATCAACTTCCTAGCATTGAGATAGGATATGAAACAACCCTTAGGAATCACAGAACTCCCAGACCATTCGAGGATAGGTTCATCAGGAAACTAAAATTTGACCGCATGAGCACGACAATCAATAGACACATAGCATGAGTGAATCCAATTCATACCTAGAATGATATCAAAGTCAACCATATCTATCTCAATCAAATCAACATACATAACCAGATAAAAGATAGTAATGGGACATTTCTTATACACCCGCTTAGCAATGACAGACTCTCCTATTGAAGTAGAAACCAAAATAGGCTCAGAAATTAGTTCAAGATCCGTTTCAAAATTTACAGCAACCAGAGGTATCATATAAAAAAAACTCAAATCGGGGTCCATCAACACATAAACATCAAAATAAAAAACATGGAGCATACCAGTGACAATATTGGGAGAGTCCTCCTGCTCTTGACGAGGTGGTATAGAATAGAAATGATTCTGGCATTAACTGTCAGCAGTACTAGATGAAGCACCCTGAAATGGAACTAGACGGGCTATGGGAGGCGGGGCACTGGTAGCCTGACTTTAGGGATGGGCATCACGACTCCGCTGTCTGGCATACGGGAAGTGTCTAAATATGCGGCCCAACTTGCCACAACCAAAACAGCCTAATGCCCCATATAACACTCCTCAAAATGGTCTTTACCATACTTAGCAAACGAAGGAGGATGAGGCTAGTTGCTTACACTGTCCTGAGACCTAGAAGGTACCAACTTATTACCGAGATCCTGCCTGCCCTGACATACGAGAGACTAGATGAGGAAGGCGCAGGTATAAATGGACGTCTCTGAAATTGAGGGTGACTCCTTACAGAGAATCTAGTCTGACCAGACCCCTGTTGCTCTGATCTGACTCTTTTAATCCCTCTTACTCTTTCTCTTTCCTTTATCTTGTCTGACTCATCTGTTGGGCATGAATCATTAACCTAGGATGATCAATCTCCTTATTGATAATAGCAGATCTACATTTTTTCACCACATAACTCGACATCCCAGTTAGAAACTTGCTTATACTAGTCCTTGAGTCAACCATCATATTAGGAACGTACTTCGATAGCTAATTAAACTTAAGGCAATACTCCTTAACCGACATGAAGCATTGTCTCAAATTCATAAAATCCTCTATCTTAGCTTCCTGTAACTCAAGAGGAAAAAATCTATCCAAGAAAGCATCTTAGAATAATTGCCAAGTCACCAGAGCGGTATCTTCCTCTCTACCTTTATTCCACATCTGCACCCAGTCATAGTTAATATCCTTCAACCAATAAAAATCTAGCTCCCCACTTTCTTCCTTGGTCACGTGCATAATTTGTGTAATTTTATTTATTTCATCAACATACATCTACGGGTCCTCACCTGCTCTCGACCCATGAAACTTTGGCGGATTCATCCACATAAAGTCATGAATTTATGCTGCTGCCGAATTATTTTCCTGCAGAGGTGGGGCGTTAGCCTGAGTATTGGCGGTAACTGCGTGGGCTAGCATCTGAAAAATTGCTCCAAATTTGGCATGGGATACCATCTCATGTAATGGATCAACGGGTTGAGGTTGGTTGTTATTTCCGTGAGCTCGACGTGGAGGCATGTTTTTCATAAGAACGCATAAATTAACAGCAGAAGGAAATAGTTGTAAGCATGATAGACTCTTATAGAAAGAAAGAAACAACTTTTCTTAGAACTCCCTGTAGCCTCTTGATCATAGGTGTGGTGCGCTACACATCGATGCTCAAGACTCTACGTAACGCGTCTTGTCAAACTCCCTAGGACTCTTCACAACCTTAGGCTATGATACAAAGTTTGTAACGCCACAAAATATCATCCTGAGATGCCACACGGTGCCCAAGGCTACACGTAGCCTCAAGCTAACCTTTTAAGCCAAAACACTACCATTGGGTTCCAACACAACAACATACACGCTACGCTAAGGATATATATATAAGTACATATCATATCACATCGCACATGGCATGTAATATAGTTAGACTGT
>NW_025837415.1:0-1336 GCF_002878395.1 Capsicum annuum | reverse complement strand
TATTATGATTTATTCACTTGTTTCTGATTTCTATTAAGCTCCTATATCATAAGTGATTATCTATAGCTTTACATACTCAGTACATAGTTCGTACTGACGTCCCCCACGGGGGACCTGCATCTTATGCTGCAGGCAGAGGTACCTTAGCTCATATACCGTATAAGTAGGAGCCAGGATATCCAGCTGCTTTTGGTGAGCTCCAATTTGCTTTGGGGATTTCCGTGTCATATCCAGTCACTTTTGGTATTGTATAGAAGTTAGTTATATGGCGGGGTGTGTCCCGACGTTAGTTAAACTCTGTGTATTGTCTAGAGGCTTGTAGACCTAATGTACAGTCAAGGTGGTGTTTTGTTAATAGACGTGATGGCTCCAATGGCCAAGCATTGTATATACATATATATGTGTGCTCGAGCTTATACAGGTGATTATTTCCTTTTATATGCGACATGATGCTGTCCGAATTTTGGGTTGTCATAGAGGTATGCATGGGAAGTATAAGGTTATGAGCTGGTTCTCCCGGGCCTCCTCGATTACGGGTGCCAGTCCGCCCCAATAGGATTTGAGGCGTGACAACCATCTTCACCAATCTCGAAAGCCATAAACTTTTACTGACCCACATCAACCTTGATCTGTATATGTATGGGATCTAAAGCCTATTTCTCCTTCACCTATGCTCTAAGAGATGCCTTGACTACCCCTTGATCAATCACGCCCTCATCTTCCGAGTCCAAAAGACAAACTCCCAAGTTAGTCAATCTGTGAATGTCCTTCACATTCTTCTTTTCTCTTCATCAACGTAGGATAAGCTCTACAAAGATAACCTACTAAGAGCATCAGCAACAACATTAGCTTTACCTGGATAGTAATGAAGGCTCATGTCATAATTCTTAAGCATTTCAAGCCACCTCCATTGCCTGAGATTCAACTCCTTCTGAGTAAACACATACCGTAGGTTCTTATGATCCTAATAGATATCCATATACACCCTATATAGATAATGGCGCTAAATTTCTAAAGCAAAAACTATAGCTGCCAACTCTAAATTCTAAGTCAGATAATTCCTCTTATAAACCATAAGTTGCCTAGAAGCATAGGCTACAAACTTACTATGCTACATCAAAACACAACCAAGTCCCATATGGGACACATCACAAAACACAACAAACCCCTCAATACCCTCAGGCAAGGTCAACACAAGCACAAAGGTCAACTTATCCTTCAACTTATCAAAGCTACCCTCACAAGCATTAAACCAAAAGAACTTAACTTTATTCTGAGTCAACCTTGTTAATGGAACAACAATAGAAGAGAAACTCTCCATAAACCTCCTATAATA
>NW_025837414.1:0-1209 GCF_002878395.1 Capsicum annuum | reverse complement strand
GTGATCAACGGGTGTATTTATCTGACAAGGAATATCATGAGTATCTTCAGTATCAAGCAAGTAAGCATATATCTCGATCAATAATCTCAACTGCACAATCTCCTACCTTTGGATCATGGGTTGTGGACTCAGGTGCTTCTGATCATATTTCTGGCAACAAGTTGCTTCTGTCTGATAAAGTTTATTCACAGTCTCTTCCAGCTATTACTTTAGCCAATGGGATCCGAACAAAACCAGAAGGAGTTGGACAAGTCAAACCCCTATCTTCTGTCACTCTAAACTATGTTCTTTATGTCCCTGGTTGTCCTTTTAATCTTGCATCTGTCAGTCGTTTGACACGTGCCCTTGATTGTAGTATTACTTTTTTCGATGATTCTTTTCTAATGCAGGACCACAGTATGGGACAGACATTGGCACAGGGCATGAATCACAAGACCTTTACCATCTTACCTCTTCAAATTCCTTCACATCATGCTCCGTTACAGACCCT
Organism: Capsicum annuum; assembly: GCF_002878395.1. Taxonomy (NCBI): domain Eukaryota; kingdom Viridiplantae; phylum Streptophyta; class Magnoliopsida; order Solanales; family Solanaceae; genus Capsicum; species Capsicum annuum. The sequence goes on along the minus strand of NW_025837414.1, from coordinate 719 downwards.
CCAGACCTTATTCACAAACGTTTAGGACATCCGAGTCTATCCAAGCTACAAAAGATGTGTCGAGTTTGTCTAGTTTATCCACATTAAATTGTGAGTCATGTCAACTTGGGAAACACACCCGTGCTACATTTTCACGTAGTGTTGAGAATCGTTCAGTCTATTTTCTCTTTAGTTCACCTCTGATATTTGAGGTCCTAGTAGAGTCAGTTCACCCTTAGAATTTCGTTACTTTATTAGTTTCATTGATGATTTTTCACGATGCACTTGGGTTTTCCTAATGAAAGACCGTTCTGAGTTATTTTCTATATTCAAAAGTTTTTGTGTTGAAATACAAAATCAATTTGGTGTCTCTATTCGTACTTTTCATAGTGATAATGCCTTAGAATATGTATCCTCCCAGTTTCAGGAGTTTATGACTCACCAAGGAATTATCCACCAAACATCATGTCCATACACCCCTCAGCAGAACGCTATAGCAAAAAGGAAAAATAGGCATCTCATTGAGATTGCTCGCACTCTTCTCATTGAATCTCATGTTCCGCTGCGTTTATTGGGCGATGCAGTCTCACATCTTGCTATCTCATTAATAGAATGTCATCATCTTCGATTCAGAATCAGGTCCCCATTGCATACTATTTCCTCAGTCACATCTCTATTCCATCCCCCATCGTGTTTTTGGGAGCACATATTTTGTTCATAAAGCCCCAAGAAAAGATAAA
>NW_025837413.1:0-1142 GCF_002878395.1 Capsicum annuum | reverse complement strand
ACTGCACAAATATGACCTCCCTCCAAGTCAGCCCTTTTAACGACGTGGCACCGTGTGATTGGATTACCTTTCCACGTAGGCGCGAGTGAAACTCACGCATGGGTTTGTAAAATCGGAGGTCATATTTGTTCAGATTTTGAATAGTTAAAGGTCCTATTTGTGCACTATCAAAGTTTAAGGTCAAAGTTATAATTTTGTGTCAAGTTTAGGGTCATATTTATGTATTATCTCTACTTTTAAACTTGAAATTAGGTTCTTGGACTCCATAGGTGAAAGGGCTCATGGATGAATATCCAACATACCTCAAAAGCTTAAATCTTGAAGGAGAATAACTTTTCTTGAAGGTTCTTGAATGATGACGCTTGGATTCTTGAGTTTTCTTGAAGAAATGGCTTGAATCATGTTCGTGGGGAATGATCATCATAGCAACCCTAATTTTGATGTTGAGGATGAATAAGGAGTTATATTGTTTAAGTTGATGGAATTTGGGGTTAAAAGGGTGGGAAAAAAGACCCAAAAATCTCATTTAAAACATCATTACATCGCTAAATAGGCTTGGTTGATGGTTTTGGGTGATGGACCGTCACTCTGGTGACTGGCCGTCACTTAATCCGTTAGTTTATGGCCAGAAAACGGCCTCTCTGCCTGAGGTTGACAGCTTGGCTTGACAGTCCATCAACCTAGTCGTTGCACCTCGGCAGTCGGACAGCTCTTTGATAAAACGGGCATAACTTTTTATCCCGATATTAGATTAAGGCAAAATTGGTATCTTGGAAAGCTAACTCAATTGTCTATCTGTTGGTTGGTCATTAGCTTAACAACTCTTAGTAATACGAAAGATATGCTCATTTGAAGTTGACTATAGCAACATCCTTCTCAAGAACTCAATCGGTAAGGAATATTTTGATTCGTCCAATAGATAGGACTTATTTGAGGCCTTAATATACGTCAAACTCACTCATTAAACAGCCAAAGCACTATAATTTATTTCTCATGAGTTTGAAGCATGGTTCTTATATTGGTTTGGATTCTCGGGGTATTACAGACTAAGTCCCCAACACTTAGCGAAGATTTCAAGCCTTAAGCCCCTTAAGCATGCAACTAAGAGAACAATCGAGCTAAGAATAGTATGGGGTATTACA
>NW_025837412.1:0-3355 GCF_002878395.1 Capsicum annuum | reverse complement strand
GTCCTGAACAGAAGGTAAAATCCCATTTTTGAGGAGGGTCCTGAACATAAAGTAAAATCCCATTTTTAGGAGGATCCTGCACATAAAGTAAAATCCCATTTTTCAGGAGGGTCTTAAAAATAAAATAAAAACCCATTTTTCAGGAGGGTCCTGAACTTAAAGTAAAATCCTATTTTTCAGAAAGGTCCTAAATAGAAAGTAAAATTTCATTTTTTTCACGAGGGTCGGGAACATAACGTAAAATCCCATTTTTCAGGAGGGTCCAGAACATATGGTAAAATCCTATTTGTCAGGAAGGTCCTGAACATAAAGTAAAATCCCATTTTTCAGGAGGGTCCTGAACAGAAAGTAAAATTCCATTTTTCAGGAGGGTCCTGAAAATAAAATAAAATGTCATTTTTCTGGAGGGTCCTGAACTGAAAATAAAATCCCATATTTCAGAAGGTTGCTGAACATAAAGTAAAATCCCATTTTTCAGGAGGGTCATGAAACATAAAGTAGAATCCTAAAGTCCCATTTTTCAGGAGGTTCCTGAACAGAAAGTAAAATCCCATTTTTGAGGAGAGTCCTGAAAATAAAGTAAGATCCCATTTTTCAGGACGGTCTTGAACATAAAGTAAAATCCCATTTTTCAGGAGGGTCCTAAAAAGAAAGTAAAATCCCATTTTTCCGGAGGGTCCTAAACATAAAGTAAAATCCCATTTTTCAGGAGGTCCTGAACATAAAGTAGAATCCCATTTTTCAGGAGGGTCCTAAACAGTAAGTAAAATCCAATATTTCAGGTGGGTCCTGAACAAAAGTAAAATTCCATTTTTAGGGAGGGTCCTGAACAGAAAGTAAAATCCCATTTTTCAGGAGGGTCCTGAACATAAAGTAAAATCCCATTTTTCAAGAGGTTCCTGAACATAAAGTAAAATCTGAGTTTTCAGGAGGGTTCTGAATATAATTTAAAATCCATTTTTCAGGACTTTCCCATTTTTAAGGAGGGTCCTGAACAAAAAGTAAAATCCCATTTTTCAGGAGGGTCCTGAACAGAAAGTAAAATCCCATTTTTCGGGAGGGTCCTGAATATTAAATAAAATTCCATTTTTCAGGAGGGTCCGGAACATAAAGTAAAATCCGATTTTTCAGGAGGGTCCTGAACAAAAGTAATATCCCATTTTTTAGGAGGGTCCTGAACATAAAGTAAAATTCCATTTTCCAATAGGGTCCTGAACTAAAAGTAAAATCCTATTTTCCAATAGAGTCCTGAACATAAAGTAAAATCCCATTTTTCAGGAAGGTCCTGAACAGAAAGTAAAATTCCATTTTTCAGGAGGATCCTGAACATAACATAAAATCCCAATTTTCGGGAGGGTCCAGAACATAAGGTAAAATCCCATTTTTCAGGAGGGTCCTGAACGTAAAGTAAAATCCCATTTTTCAGGAGGGTCCTGAACAGAATGTAAAATTCCATATTTCAGGAGGATCCTGAACATAAAGTAAAATCCCATTTTTCCGGAGGGTCCTGAACATAAAGTAGAGTCCTAAAATCCCATTTTTCAGGAGGGTCCTGAACATAAAGTAAAATCCCATTTTCCAAGAGGGTCCTGAACAAAAACTAAAATCCCATTTTTTAGGAGGGTCCTGAACGTAACGTAAAATCCCATTTTTCAGAAGAGTCCTGAACATAAGGTAAAATCCCATTTTTCAGGAGGGTCCTGAACATAAGGTAAAATCCATTTTTCAGGAGGGTCCTGAATATAAAGTAAAAAACCATTTTTTAGGAGGATGCTGAAAATAAAGTAAAATCCCATTTTTCTGGAGGGTCCTGAGCATAAAGTAGAATCCCATTTTTCAAGAGGGTCCTGAACATAAAGTAAAATCCGATTAATCAAGAGGGTCCTGAAGAGAATGTAAAATCCCATTATTCAGGACTTTCCCATTTTTCAGAAGGGTCCTGAACAAAAAGTAAAATCGCATTTTACAGTAGGGTCCTGAACAGAAAGTAAAATCCCATTTTTCGGGAGTGTCCTAAACAGAAAGTAAAATCCCATTTTTCGGGAGGGTCCTGAATATAAAATAAAATCCCCATTTTCAGCAGGGTCCTGAACATAAAGTAAAATTCCATTTTTCAGTAGGGTCCTGAACAAAAGTAAAATCCCATTTTTTAGGAGGGTCATAAAGTAAAATCCCATTGTCTAAGAGAGTCCTGAACAAAAAGTAAAATCCCATTTTCCAGGAGGGTCCTGAACATAAAGTAAAATCCTATTTTTCAGGAGAGTCCTGAACATAACGTAAAATCCCATTTTTCAGTAGAGTCCTGAACAGAAGGTAAAATCCCATTTTTCAGGAGGGTCCTGAACATAAAGTAAAATCCCATTTTTGAGGAGGGTCCTGAACATAAAGTCAAATCCCATTTTTAGGAGTATACTGCACATAAAGTAAAATCCAATTTTTCAGGAAGGTCTTGAAAATAAAGTAAAATCCCATTTTTCAGGAGGGTCCTAAATGTAAAGTAAAATCCTATTTTTCAGGAAGGTCCTAAACAAAAGTAAAATCCCATTTTTCAGGATAGTCCTAAACAGAAAGTAAAATACCATTTTTCAGGAGGATCCTGAACAGAAAGTAAAATCCCATTTTTCAGGAGGGTCCTGAACATAGTCCTGAACACAAAGTAAAATCCCATATTTTAGGAGGGTCCTGATCATAAAGTAACATCCCATTTTTTAGGAGGGTCCTGAACAAAAAGTAAAATCCCATTTTTTAGGAGGATCCTGCACATAAAGTAAAATCCCATTATTCAGGAGGGTCTTGAAAATAAAGTAAAATCCCATTTTTCAGGGGGGTCCTGAACATAAAGTAAAATCCCATTTTTCAGGAGGGTCCTAAAGAGAAAGTGAAATCCCATTTTTCAGGACTTTTAAATTTTTCAAGAGAGTCCTTAATAAAAAGTAAAATCCCATTTTTCTGGAGGGTCCTGAACAAAGAGTAAAATCCCATTTTTCAAGAGAGTCCTGAATATAAAATAAAATCCCATTTTTCAGGACGGTCCTGAACATAAAGTAAAATTTCATTTTTTAGGAGGGTCCTGATCAAAAGATAAATCCCATTTTTCAGGAGGGTCCTGAACATAAAGTAAACTTTCATTTTTCAGGAGGGTCCTGAACAGAAAGTAAAATCCCATTTTTCAGGTGGGTCCTGAACAGAGAGTAAAATCCTATTTTTCAGGAGGATCCTGAACATAAAGTAAAATCCCATTTTTCCGGAGGGTCCTGATCATAAAGTGAAATCCCATTTTTCAGGAGGGTCCTGAATAGAAAGTAAAATCCCATTTTTCAGGAGAGTCCTGAACATAAAGTAAAATCTCATTTTT
>NW_025837411.1:0-1804 GCF_002878395.1 Capsicum annuum | reverse complement strand
CAAGTATTGTGAAGGGATCTAGTTTCAGTGTCATTATAAAGAGATTCTATAGAGATTGGACTAACTTTTAGGGTGCATTGGACCCTTAGAGGGCCTTCGAAGCTTAGAACCGATCAGGTCCACTGCCGTTGACCTGATCGGAACCACAAATGAGATTGAAAGGTAAATTGAGTATCATTTATTCCTTAGAAATATGGTTATAATTTATTGTGTTTTCTTGCCTTAGTATGCTTTCAACATTCCTTGAAGAAGATCAGATGCTTGCTGTAGTATGTGAATCCTTATAATTTTCAAGCTTGCCTCCAGCTTTCTGATTCTATATTCAAGCTGGTCGTTGCCGTCTTCGAAGTTGGTAAGGAGTTCTTCATCTCTTGTGATATCGATCAGGAACACTACCTTCAAAGTTGTGGCATTCTAGAAGCGCTTCATAAAACTTTCTTCAGAAGCCTTAAAGGATACATGGAGATTCGCTGTGTTTGTTTTAGGTCAAAATGTGTTGATGCACGTTGAAGATATGGTCCCAACAGTTGAACAGCACACTTTTATCGAGTGTTTCTCCATGCATCTTGCTCAACCAATTTGATAAATTAATAAGAAAGGAGTTACGTAACATATGATCTAAACCAGCTCTACCAAGCCTATCAAATGTTACGTAACTCCAAGCTTATTACCCTATCAGAAAAATATGACCGAGTTAGTGCACAAATTGAATGAGCTCAATCTCTCAGCCTTTTTGCTGATCACTCTTCTCCAATATAGATGACAAGATATCAACTATACAAAATTCTACACCATCACTAGACATGCTTGCCTAGGAGCAATTCTTCAAAAGTTATGTCTTGACGCCTTCTGAAGAATTTCTCCCTGGAAAGCATGTCTGGTGACGGTGTAGACTTTTGCATAGAAGATATCTTATCATCTATATTAGAGAAGAGTGATCAGCAGAAAGGCTGACAGATTGAGCTTGCTTGATTTGTGCACTAACTCGGGCATATTTTTTTGATAGAGTAATGAGCTCAGAGTTACGTAATGTTTGATAGGCTTGGTAAAGTCGGTTTAGATCCAAAGCTACATAACTCCTTGATTATTAATTTATCAAATTGGTTGAGCAAGATGCATGGAGAAATGCTTGATAAAAGTATGTTGTTCAACTATTGGGAGAACATCTTCAACGTGCATCAACATATTTTGACCGAAAACAAACACAATGACCCTTCACGTATCCTTTAAGGCTTCTAAAGAAAGTGTTCTGAAGGGATTCTAGAATGCCACAACTTTGAAGGTAGTGTTCCTGATTGAGCTCACAAGATATGAGGAACTCCTTACCAACTTTGCAGACGGCAACAATCAACTTGAATACAGAATCAACAAGCTTGAAAATTATTGGGATTCACATACTACAACAAGCATCTGATCTTCTCCAAGGAATGTTGAATGTATGCTAAGGCAAGAAAACACAATCAATTATAACCATTTTGCTATGGAAGTAATGATACTCTATTTGTCTTTCAATCTCTTTTGTGGTTTCAATCAGGTTAACGGCAGTGGACCTGATTGAAAACACAAACAAGAAGGCATGGGATAAAATTTAAAATTCAAAAATTTCCGCCTTCACTTAGATTCCTTATTAGAACTGCAGTTGTTGTTGGCGTAAGTTTTCTAGACTTGTTGTACATTAATTCAACCCTCGATGCCCATGAGGCTCTTTGTTGGTCTTCTCCTATTTTTTATTTAGGTGATAATCCCGAGCACACAGCTCCCTAACAAAGTGTCCATCTGCATTATTTTTCTTTTAGAGAGACAA
>NW_025837410.1:0-2146 GCF_002878395.1 Capsicum annuum | reverse complement strand
AACAATGGACTTACCCACAGAGGTAGAAACTAGGATAGGCTCAGAGACAATCTCGGGACTCACTTCAAAATTTACAACAACCAGAGGTGTAACATATGAAAAACTGGACCCAAGATCGAACAACGCATAAACAACAAACTGAAACACATAAAGCATACCAGTAACAACATTGGGGGAGTCCTCCTACAACTGATAGGAAGGCAAAGCATACAATCTGTTCTGGCGCTGACCGCCAGTAGTGCTGGAAGAAGCAACATGAATAGGAGCTGACGAGCTACAGGTGCTAGAGCACTAGCAGTCTGAGCCTGGGGGCGAACATCATGGTTCCGCTGTCTATTATGAGGACAATCTCTAAAACCATGGCCCTCCTGGCCATATCCATAGCAGCCCTTCTGACCTCACAAACACTTACCTCCATGATCCCTACCACACCTGGTGCGTGGTGGACGATTAGGCCGGTTACTCACAGTATTCTGAGATCCAAACATAGAAAACATATTTCCCTATTCTTGCCTACCTCTAAGTTCTAGAGAACTAGCTGATGATGTTGCTGGCATAGATGAGCGGCTCTAAAATTGAGGGTGATTCCCTTCTTGTGATCAGTTCTGACCATAAGAAGGTTGCTCGGATCTGGCTGTCTTATTTCCCTTTACTCTATCCCTCTATTTTATCTTATCTAATTTGATTTGTTGTGCATGGGTCATCAGTCTAGAAAGATTCATCTCACTATTAAGCATAGCTGATCTATACCCCTTAACCACATAGCTTGACATCCCTGTCAAGAACTTACACATACTGGCTTGATTGTCGACTATCAGATTTGGGACATATTTTCCTAACTGGTTGAACTTCAAGCAATACTCCTTAACAGTCATGGAGCCTTGCTGTAAGTTCATGAACTCCTCTACTTTCGTCTCTCTCAACTCTAGCAGAAAGAATTTATTCAGGAATGTATCCTGGAACTCCTGCCAAGTCATAGGAGCAGCACCCTCTACTCTAGCCTTTCTCTATACAGCCACCCAATCATACGTGAGGTCTTTTAATTTGTAGGATGCTAACTCAACACTCTCCTTCTTAGAAACGTGCATTACTTGTGTGATCTTCCTTATCTCCTCTAGATACAACTGTAGATCCTCACCCACCTTGCACCCATAAAACTCTGGCTTATTTATCAGCATAAAGTCACGGATTCTTGAGGCAGCTAAGTCACCTCCCTTTTGTTATAGAGACGGGGCCTGGTTAGCCTGAACGTTGACAGTAACAATTTAGGAAAGCGCTTGAAAGGCTACCCTGAACTCAGTGTGGGATACATTCTCATTCAGGGGATCAGCAGGCTAAGGTTGCTGACCTGCATTATTTCATTTAGTTTAGTGAGGAGGCATATTCTGAAAAAAAACACAAATTAATAGCTAAAAGGGAACAACTATAAGCACGATAGACTTCTGAAAAAATGAAACAACTAATTTTTTTTCTAAAATATTTCGTAGCCTCTTGCTCATAGATATGGCGTGCAACATACCGGTGATCAAGACTCTACTTAATGTGGCTTGTCAGACACCCTAGGAATCCAATAACCTTAGGCTCTGATACCAAGTTTGTAACCCCCCGAAAATGGGCCTCGAGGTATCACAGGGTGCTTAAGGCTACAAGTAGCCCTAAGCTAACCCTTTTAGCTGTTTTTCTACCATTTAACACTTATTATCAAAGTCATCATAATCAAAACATCTAAACATTATCCATAATATCATACTACAATACGAATGTAATATAGAAAGTAACAAAATACGACATCTCTGACAAATCTGATCAATCTAGCCATCTAGTCTGACAAGCCTCTACTAAACTGCATATCCATGAGCCATTGAGACAAACCCCAACTGACCCGAACTCAGGAAATAAACTGAACAACTCAAAGTAAATGAGGAAATCTAAATAACTAGTCCTCGAACCATGAGGAATCACCACTACAGAGGATATAGATCAACATACTCGAATAATAATGGTCAAACCTGGGAATGAGCACCTGAACCTATATTATAGGGAAAATATAGCCCATATGCAAACATGTGGGTTAATACCATGGAATATGTACCGAGTACATGGGGGTGCATGAAATAAACATATTTATATGTATATATATATATAT
>NW_025837409.1:0-4060 GCF_002878395.1 Capsicum annuum | reverse complement strand
TAAAATGCATATAGATGAATTATTAGAAAAACAATATACACAAAAAAGTAATAGTAAACACAATAGTCCAGCATTTATAGTAAATAAACATAGTGAACAAAAAAGAGGAAAAAGTAGAACGGTTATTAACTATAGAAATTTAAATGCAAAAACTATGACATATAATTATCCAATACCAAATAAGATATTAAAAATAAGAAAAATACAAGGATATAACTACTTTAGTAAATTTGACTGTACATCCGGATTTTACCACTTAAAGTTAGATGAAGATTCCAAGGAATTAACCGCATTTACGATACCACAAGAATTTTATAAATGGAACGCATTACCATTTGGATATAAAAATGCACCAGGTAGATATCAACATTTTATGGATAGTTATTCTAAACAATTACCTAATTGTATAGTGTACATAGATGATATACTACTATATACAAAAACTAAAGAGGAACATTTAAAATTACTAGAACAATTTATAAATATAATAGAAAAATCAGGAATAAGTTTAAGTGAAAAGAAAGCTGAAATTATGAAAAATCAGATAGAATTTTTAGGGATACAAATTGATAAAAGTGGAGTAAAAATGCAACAACATATAGTACAAAAAATAATAAATTTAAAAGAAGAATTAGATACAAAAAAAAAAAAAAATTACAATCATTTTTAGGATTAGTAAACCAAGTAAAAGAATATATACCAAAATAAGCAGAAAACCTAAAGCCTTTACAGAAAAAATTTAAAAAGAATGTAGAATATAATTACAACGAGGAAGATAAAAACAAGTTCAGAAAATAAACATACTTTGTAAAAAATTACCAAAATTACAATTCTCAAATGAAAATAAAAAAATTACATATATAGTAGAAGCAGATGCAAGTGAATATAGTTATGGAGGAGTACTTAAATATAGGTACGAAAATGAAAAAATAGAACATCATTGTAGATATTATTCAGGAATATTTAATGAAACAGAAATAAAATGGAAAATAAATAGAAAAGAATTATGTTCATGTTTATTAACTTTTGAACCATATATTGTATATAACTAATTTATTGTGAGAACAGATAATACCCAGGTTCGATGGTGGTTAACAACAAAAATACAAAACTCAGTTACGACGAAGGAAATTCGGAGTTTAGTATTGAATATATTCAATTTTACATTTACGATTGAAGTAATCAAGAATGACAAGAATGTTATTGCAGATTACATATCAAGACAAAGCTGCTCAAATTGATTTACCAATGAAAGAAGCTGATGTCAAAGATACTCAAACAGACTTAATATTACAAGTGTTTGAACAAATAAAGTTATTACAAGAACGAGTTATCACATTAACTACTGAAGTTACAAATGTAAAAGTGCAGGTTGAGTACTATAAAAAAACAAGAATCTATTAGCAAAGATACTGTGCAGGAAGAGCACATTAAAAAACTAGACCTAGAAGGTGACAATGAGAAACACCTAAAAACTCAAATTACTAACGAAATTACAGTTACAGCTGCAGGCGCAAGTGATGTATCAAAGGGAAAGAATATAGTCACTCAAAATAAACCTGAACTACCAAACAAAAAGAATTATAACCTCAATCAGATATTCTCAAAACTATATACACCAAATATACAAAACCCAGAGCCATCTATACCTCCCTAGATATACATATATTCCGAATCACTCAATCAACAAACGCAGACTTATAACCATATCACTCGTACATATATTGATAGTATATATACCTTACAAAAATTGTTAAATACAAAACCTATCCAGAGTGAAGAATTAGCAAAACAAAACCAAGGATATATTACACAAAAATGTCAGAACTATAACAAACTTATTGCTTTGCCTGGAACCAGTGCTAACTTAATTTCTTCGTGTTACTATTATGGACTATTATCTACAGTTTACATAATTACTGGAGAAGAGTTAACAAGAATTCCATATATTCACAAAAAATTTATGGATTATAAAAGGATTACGAAGGGACAGTTATTCTATGTCCGTTTCTACTCAGCACCAGCAGAAATATTGTTTGATGAAATAAAACAAACAATTTCTGTTGTCAAGATAGGAATGACACGAGACTATATTATCCCTGAAGAAATATGCAAACAAGAAGAGATAACCAAAAATCAGATACCGGACTTCTACCGAAACAAGAGAGTTATTGAACTTAGCAGTATATTGACTGAGTTAGCAAATAATTATATAAATCAAACCCAGTTTGGATTTACTATAACAAAAATCAATTATTGATTTACTCTACTTGTAAAAATATTAGAGAAAATAACAGAGAAAAGATAAGAAAATAGGTCATAATGATCCTAAAACCAGAAGAGTTACCAGTTAAAAAATCTATTACGAAAGGAATTATTTCAGAAGAAGCTATGGATCAATTCTGTAAACAGGTTGGCCAAAGATACGAAGACCACATATGCAGCAGATGTAGTGGCAGACACAACTTTATCCCAGATGTGATGCTACAATAGCAAGAAGATAAGGACAATAGCTGGAATATACACGACAAAAAGATAAGAAGATGGAGCATTAATGGAAAGATAAGGAGACAAAAACATCAAAGTGAAGAAAGCGACATATGAAGAAAAAGCTAACTTTGTAAAATATGTAATAAGTAAATCATGTGAACATTTAATAGCTTTACTATTTTTAGGATAGACTTTTTGACTTTTGGCACTTGCCATTAAATGTAGGACCATTATTAGTTTTTATTAGTTTTTGACTAGAAATAGTATATAGGTAACGTGTAAAGTTAGGACAGATGTAAAGATGTAAAAGTTTACGCGTTTCCTTTAGGATTATAAATAGCAGAGCATTTGCTCAGTTAGAGGCAAGACTTTCATGTGTTGAAAGCAATCCTCCTCTTTTGTAAACAAAAACTTTTAAATATTTAATAAAAAACAGATATATTTCAAGAAAAAGCTATGGATAAACAAAGCCCAGAATTATCAAACCTACCAGAACAGGTATATTTATTTACGATTATGAATAGCTAAATTCATAAATTCCTGACAATCATGATATGATAAAATACGTTCATGATAGTTACTTTACAGTAGAATTATTTGAAAAATAGCATGTTAAGAAGTTTATTAGCAAAGTGGAAAAGGAGAAAAATTCCTAAGAACTATGCCATCCTAAAGGTGAAACCGATGAGGCAAGAAAGCATTGATAGATGAATAGCCAGAGTAGAGGCGTTGTTTAAGGAAAAAGTATCTAGATTACCATGCTAATAGTGACCGAAGAACATGTTATTTGAGAATAATCTCGTATATAGTAATCTAAAATGATCGTATTTTGTTATGTGTATGATTGAAGGGAATATTTAAAATAAAGCATCATATGAAAAATAAATACTTATTTATCTGACGAAATGGTAGATAAATTTAAAATACTTGTTTTGTATGTACTTAAGGATATAGAAATTGTAGATACAAGAAAAATCATATTGAAAAAAAATATTTGATAAATATTTTATGACTAGAATAAATTACATACCTCACCTACCTAATTATTCTTAAAATACTTACATACCAAACCTACACATCAACAATGATAAATTACGTATATTTAGAATATTGAAAAATGGATATGAAAAATATACAATTAATAGAAAAACTAACGAAAACAAATTTAGAAGAATATATGAGGACTAAAGATATAAAATATATAGAATTCCTTAATGAAAATATAGAGGAATTATTAAGATTAAAACAAACAATTAATAAATAATATGATAAAACAATTAATTACTAGAATCCAATTCCAAGTTATCCAAGTTATTTGTAGAAACCTAAGCATAATATGGATAATATGACAAGATATATATCTGATGAAACTAAGACACTAGTTTTATATATCATAAATGACTTAGAATTAGAAGACATAAAGAAAATAATATGGGAAAAAATATTTGATTATGAAGATGACTTACTAAGTACTAATTGGATAGAAGATGAATTAGAAAATATAGATTTCTATGGTAGAAATAATTCAGACAGTTATTATTCAGATGGATATTATACAGATTAAAAATGC
>NW_025837408.1:0-1762 GCF_002878395.1 Capsicum annuum | reverse complement strand
GTTTTTGCTGAAATTTCATGTTGGGTGTTGGTCATTTTGCTGAATTGATGTTGAGGTGTTGGTCATTTTGTTTTCTTCTTGCTGAATTGATGTTGGGGTGTTGGTCATTTTGCTGAATTTCATGTTGGGTTGTTGGTCATTTTGCTGAATTTGATGTTGGGTGCTGGTTATTTTGCTTTCTTTTTGCTGAATTGATGTCGGAGTGTTGGTCATTTTGCTTTCTTTTTGATATCTTGATGTTGGGTGTTGGTCAGTTTGCTTTCTTTTTGCTGATTTTGATGTTGGGTGTTTGTTATTTTGTTTTCCTTATAGAATATCCCAGCTGCCTCAACGCTGAGTGTGGACGGTGACGCTGATAAGGTGACCTTTTGCTCTTCTTGTAACTTTTGTTTTTATAGTGGTGATGTCTAGGCCAACTTGCTCGCACCTCGACTGAATCAACTGGTTACTTACTACCTCCTGCTAGCACAAGTAAGGGGTAACTCTGTCCCCCAAAGGGGAAAATGTAGCATTCTAGAACCTACTACTTTGATGTTGAGTATAAATTTATGTGTAAAAAGTCGCTAAGATTACAACAATTAGTAGGTCTGAATCCATGACTTTTGAAGCATAGCAGATTTGATGATAAAGACTTGAAGGTTGAAACCCTAGAGTATAAATCCTTGATCCGCCTCCGTCTAACGTGGCGAGGACAGATGGAAAAAAGTAACCTAGTGTTCTTTCATCCGCTAGATTCTTCTTTTCGCTTTAGTCTCTTACCTATCCCTAATTAGTTGGGTTGGTCTTTATGTATCCCGTGTATATATTCACCTCTATTAAGGTGGTATTGAGAGGGATTGTTGTAGTTAGACTATTTCAAGTCAATCTATCTCAATACGTAACCTTATACGGCCTTGGGACACTGCTATGCTTTGTGAAGCTCACATAGCTAGAGTTCTCTCTCTAGTTTTTGGTGGTGATGCTCTATGACTCATGGTTCATCTGAGCATTCTGCATTTCTGTTTTATGTAATCTGCATTTTTTTTATATTTAAAAGAACGTAAACAAGATTATGCCAATTTATCATGAATAAGAAGTTTCCATTCGAACTGTTTATCTCTCACGTAGAAGTTTACAGACTATATAAGTGTTACCTATCAATCATTCACTGTTTGTACGGTATTGGTGTCCGTAATTGATCAGTCAAGCTTATTTTTGTTTGTGTGTATGCGTGTAAGAAAAGCTTCTTTTTAGTTTTATGTTTATCCATAGTCGTAATGGAATATTTGTTGATTGTTTTTTCTACTTTTGGCTAGTGACTTTAAAATATATCAGAAATGATACATTCTTTTGCTCGGCGCTGACAAAAGCCTCGTGGCGGGAGGAGAATATTTGTGACTTGCATATTAGCGCATCAGAGAAGTACTATGTCTATACAATTTAGGAGAATAGTAGAATACAACTAGATTGTCTTAGATCAAGCAAGTTGCTATATCTCTAAATTTCAGTTGACAGTAGAATAATCTCCACCACCCTGCACACGCTCTGTTCTATCCTTCGTTGTCAGTCTTCTGAGCAATTGAAACTCGTCAGTGCCTTTTGTCCTAAGAGGTCAACTAAAAGACTGCACACACTCCATTCTATTCTTCTTTTTTTGTCAGTCCGCTGAGCAATGGAAACTCGTCAGTGCCTGTTGTTCTTCTAGTATGAGGTCAATTAGAAGAACAACAGGCACGGACGAGTACAAATTGCTCAATAGCCAGACAACTTTTAATAAATAAAA
>NW_025837407.1:0-1321 GCF_002878395.1 Capsicum annuum | reverse complement strand
TGCAAAATGATCCAAAAATTATAATTTACATGAATGAAAAATCCACAAAGTTTGCATCATTTTTTTCAACTCATTCATGTTAATATTAATAGGAACTTGCTTAGGATAGTCAAAGTCAACGGGGGAAAACAATGCATTGGACTTGATTCTGTTGAGTTCTCCCGTGAAGTCATAGTTTCTTCAAGTCTCTGCTCGTCTTTCGGCTCCGCTTCCATTCCTTGATTTCTTCGTTTAGCTCTAATCCAATCTCTGAGGAAAACTAGAACATTCATTGCATTATTTCCCAATGAATGACGGTTGTCTCCAAGTTGTTGTCGTCCTTGACTAAAAGCCCTTCCTGATGCAACAGTTGACATTGTAACATTCAAGATATTTCTAGCTAATCTTGAAAGCACAAGATATTGTGTTTCATTAGTCCTCCATCAATCCAACGCATTGATCCGATGTCTGCGATCCTCTAGTGGCGACCGAAGATAATACTTAAGCTCTTCCCGATAAGTTGATGTGTAAGCTCCCTTCGCAACACTGTTCCAACAATTTAAATCATTAAAGTGATTAGGAAAACTACTATGTGCCGGCCTTTTAGAAGATGATGGCTCCTCGAGAAGATAAGGAGCGACAGTTGGAGTGATATTTATGGGTACGGCTAAATCAACTAAATCAGTATAGTGATTATATAATTTATCTATGTATTCATTTGCATCACCCATAGTTGTCCACAAATCAGGTTGTACTTGTTCAGAATCATTGTTAGTACTTATCTCTAAATTAGAATAAATAAGAGTACTAAAGTGACACATAGTATTATATTTCATACATGGATTTAGCATAGCACCAACCAAGTAAATAGGGGGAATTGAAAAAAATATTTTTTAAAGTTAGCAAATATGGCACCAACAGCTTCTTTGTAACCTTCTTTATTTTTCTATTCTTTGAGCAAACCAGAAATATCGGCTATATATGCCAAAATATTACAAACAGTATGATAATAAGCACTGAAAAATTCAATCGTAGATATATAAAATTTTTCCAAAAACTTAACAAGATCATTAATTACAACCCAATCAGAATCATGTAGCATGCAATCAGTAGAATCAACAAACGAACTACAATTTGGTTAAAAGATAGTGTAATCGGAACTCTATATTTATAATAATTTTTTTAAAAAATCATGCATAGTATTCCATCTAGTATCACATTCTTTAGGCTTCAATATCGGTGCAAGTCCATTTTGTTCACATTTAAGTTTAAAGTCTCTAATTCTACTTCTAAGATTATTTCCTTGAATAAAACCAACGGCAAGCCGAATTTTTTCAATATA
>NW_025837406.1:26582-59168 GCF_002878395.1 Capsicum annuum | reverse complement strand
ATTACTTACTTTTATTTTAAATTTTTATAATTAATTAATTTAATTTTCATTGGATTTTGATTTTAATGCCTAAGAGTATGGTCAAATGGTTAGGATTTTGTCATTCTTAATTAGATGTCTCAAAATTCAAACCCTAGAATAAAGTGTTCTTTTAAGGAGTGACAGATAGCTTTTTCTAATGTGAATTTGAGTTAATCAGACCAATGATCCTAGATTGTTTGCTTCTCTTCTTTTTATAATTAAATTCTTTTTTGGATTTTTTCATAAGAAGTCGAAAAGGAAACAAATGTGGATGAAAAATCAGATAGCAAGGGAAAAAGAATTAACAAAAAATAAACTCAAGATTATTTGACTATAGAAGAAGAGGGGACAACTAATGAAGTTCAAAACACAAATTAGTAATTTATGTATTTTGTAATTTTCATCAAATTAATGTTATTTTATGGCATGTATTAAATTTTCGACTTAAATTTTGTACAAGGGGATATCTGAAAAAGTCAAAAGTAGGAACTAAGTTGTTTATTCTCCCTTTTTATATTTATGAAATTGTTATCATTTTAATTTTGTGTTTGCTAGAATTGACCTTTTCTTCATAAAAAAAAAATCAAATTTGTGATTTCTCCTTTTTAATAGCCAAAACGAGCAGCAAAGATGTGCACATAATATATCAAAAAGAAAAATCATGAAAAACCATCAAAACAGCATAAAGAAATACAACAAAAAATATTATTGATGTTTAACATTTATTTTTATATCAATGATAGATTTGAATAATATTGTTCTTCTTGTATTTGATGTTATTAGTTGATGTAAGATACGCGTGCAAAGCACGTGCACTATACTAGTGATAATGTAAATATACTTTTGACCATTGATAGAATAATATAGTATGTCTTTGATATATCTTAACTCTTAAAACGGTTTTATTTCAAATATACTTTGGTTCAATGTTTAAATTCTTTCAACGTTCCAATCTCCAACTCACTCGCTATTAAGATACTAATATCCCAAGAAGAATAACGTATAATCTACAGTCACATTTCAATCATATTATATAAATTTAATGCACTTTGTTCTTTCAATATATATCCCACCAAATTTCTTTTTCCCAATAAACAAACATATAAAATTTCATAAAATTCTTTCTCCAAAGAAAATCATGAGCATAGAATATAAGTATGTTAGCCTTTGTGACCTTTTGACAAGTCAATCAGTCCACATACCAAAATTTATAAATTCACAACTAACTTTTTGCATGCTTTTTTGAAGCAATAAATTGGAAAAACTAGTAGTGATTAGTGATTACACTTTTATTTTGAATTTTTAAAATTAATTAATTTAATATTCATTGAATTTTGCTTTTAACGCTTACGAGTATGGTCAAACAGTTGGGATTTTATCATTCTTAATCAGATGTCTCAAAATTCAAACCCTAAATGAAATATTCTTTTATATGGAGAGATAGATTAGGGATGTGCAACGGTCGCTTCAGTTGGTTTTATATATTTTTGGTTCGATTTATTGGTTTTCAATTTTTAAATATGCTAAACCAATAACCAAATCAATAAGATATTTTTATCATTTTTAAGTCCTTAACAATTCGGTTTTTGGTTTAACCGACTAGAAAATATTTATAAAATAAAAATAGCAGTAACTAACATAAAAAATTGAATCTTAGTGGCAACCAAAAATCCTAGATGATGTGTTTTAATTTATAAGAATCTTCAAGTTTGAACTAAATGTTGTTAAGAGAAATTAAGAGATTGTAGAATTGAAATAACAGCCTTGTTAATTTGTAGATATTAAAGAGAAATATATAATAAATCATATATAGATATATGTAAGTAGGTATAAAATAGTAATTTAGTATATTCTTATTGGGTTATTGATTTACCCAATAACCCAATAGCAAAAATAAAAACGAAATCAATAACCCAATAATTTTTTTAAAAAAACTATTAACCATATAACCCACTCATAATAGACCAATATAATTTTTATCAATTTAATTTATTAGCCAGTTCGTTTTTTGCACACCCCTATGCTAGATAATATTTTTTTAATGGGAATCTAAGTTAATCAGATCAATGATCCTAAAATGTTTTGCTTCTCTTTCTTTTTTAGAGTTAAATTTTTTGGGTGTATTTTTTTTTCAGAGGAAGTTGAAAAGGATTTATATAGAGTAGAAGAAACATTAAACAGCAAGAGAATAAGAATTAACAAAAAAACAAAACTCAAGATAATCTTTCTGTTGAAGAAAGAAAGGAGACAACCAATGAACTGTAAAAGAATAAATTAGGAATCATTTTTTTTTGTAATTTTCATCAAATTAATTTGTTTTATGACACGTCTTACTTTTTGAGTTAATTTTTATGCAAGAAGATATTTGAAAAAGCCAAAAGGAGGAATTGACTTGTTAATTTTTTCTTTTTATATCTAGGAAATTATTATCATTTTGATTTTATGTTTGCTAGAATTGACTTTTTTTCATTAAAGAAAATCAAATTTCTGATTTATTTTTTTTTAAAATATCCATAACATGCACCAAACATGCACTTATAATATATCAAAAAGAAAGCTCATGAAAAAACTTCAAAATAAAATTAAGAATAAAAAAAATATTTTTATTTAACATTAATCTTTACGGGTTTGATGCTATGTTTTAATAATTTTTCTCTTCTTGTATATTATTTTATTAGTTGACATAAGATACTCGTGCAAAGCATGTACACTACAAAAGTAATAATTCAGATATATTTTTGATCATTGATTGACGTATATAATGTGTCTTTGAAATATCTTAGCTCTTAAGACAATCTTATTTCAAATATACTCTGGTTCAATGTTTCCATTTCCGACTCATTTACTATTAAGACGTTAATACCCTAAGAAGAATAACACATAATCTACATTCACATTTCAATCATATTATATAAATCTAATATACTTTGTTCTATCGATACATATCCCCCTAAATTTCTCTTTCCAATAAAAAAATATATCAATTTTCATTTTATTTTTTCTCCAAAGAAACTCATGAGTAGAGAATATAAATATGTTAGCCTACGTAATCTTTTGAAAAGCCAACCAGTCTGTATACAAAAATTTACAAATCGACAACCAACTTTTTGTATGCCTTGATCTCCAGAGCATGTAATTGAGGGAACTAGTGGTGATTAGTAATTGCTCACTTTTAATTTTGAACTTTTCAAATCAATTAAGTTAATTTTCATTGAATTTTGCTTTTAACGCCTAAGGGTATGGTCAAATGGCTAGAACTTTTCATTCTTAATCAAATATCTCAAAATTCAAACCCAAAAATGAAGTATCTTTTATAAGGAGTGCTAGATAGCCTTTTCCTTATGTGAATCTAGTTTAATCGGACCAACATTCCTAGATTGTATTGCTTCTCTTCTTTTTTATCGTTAATTTTTTTTGATGTTTTTTTCAAAGGGATTTGAAAAGAAAACAAACAAAGTAGAAGAAAAATCAAAGAGTAAATGGATAAGAATTAAAAGAAAAAAACTCAAGATCAATTACCTGTTGAAGATGGAAAGGAGGCAACTAATGAAGTGAAAAAGCATAATAAGAATTTATATTTTTTGTAATTTTTATTAGACTAATGTTGTTTTTGCGGTGACTCAAATTAAACACGTGATGGTATGAAAAAACCTTGGGACAATTAAGGCTAATCCAAGACGAATTTACAATTATGGAAATATAGAAGCGAAGAAGAGAAGATAAAACCAAAGAATAAGAGTCAAAAGTGAATCAAAAACGGAAACAAAAGAAAATAGAAGAATCTAAAATGCATATATAAACGAGGTACAAGTCTCAAATATCTATACCAGGTCCAATTATCGCTAGTATAAACCTTTAACAATAAAATGATAAGAAGTGCTAAAGTATCTTAAATATGAGTAAGCATAAGATAAATAAAGATAGATCTGGATAAGCTTGGAGTCCGCCCATACTTCCTCCATCTCCACAACATCAATGCTGGAAGAAAATAATATACAAGTTTCTACTCAGTTCAATATTTGCAAGGGATGTAGAAAAAAACGAAGGAGAAGTAAGGGTGAGTACAAAACCACATGTACTTAGCAAGCATTATCGATATTCGACCATAATCCAAAGTGATGGTGAGAACCACTACACCAACTATCTAAGGCTTAGCGACGGTGAGAACCACCACCCAAATTATCCAAGGCTTCCCAACAATCTAAATTTCAGTATATACGTCACTTTATCCTAATTTGAGTGACCTAACACAACGGTCAATAGGCATATCAAACACAAGGTTGGCACATTGATTTAGGTAAGTCAACACTATTCCTTTATATTTAACAACAAGAAAGTCATTTATGAAAAAGACTCACAAATACGATATAACACGCTTAATCAATTATCATTAACCAATACTATGTGATAGAAATAAAGAGATTGTACAAATAATGTATTTCATGATACCAAGGGGGTGATACAAAACTATCTCTCTTGACCAAGCTACAGTCATACCCTACATCTCATTATACCTCAACCTCTCAGTAAATATTGAATGATGTAAGATAATGTAATGAAATAAAATAAATTTTCAAACAAAATATCACAAATAAGGTTCTAGGATGAAAATACAATACAAAAGTAAACACTAACACAATATCAAACCAAACCATGGAAGGTAATGCAGTGAAAATGATGTAATGGAATGCAGTGATAATGATGAATATTTGAAAGTTATCGCATAACTTTCAGTATACACCCACAGAACTTGAAGCTTCATGGTAGGACCTATAGAGGGTTCACAATCCATATACTCATATAATCTTAATCTAATGTCTCAAGTCAACATTACTGGCACATCCCCCAATATAAATATTTTATAAAATATATCATTTTCTTACAAAAATCAAAATATTCGAGTGATACAAATGTCTTGTGAATATGTATTCATGATATTAGGATGTAATGCTCACAACCAATTAGTACGGAGATCAAAATCATTCAATACATGTATAAGTAAGCTCAGAATAAACTCAATATATCAATAATTCATGAAATTATTTTCCACTTGGTACCACCAGAATAAACAATCGTGTAGTTATCAATATTATCATTTTGGACCCCTCACTCGGGCATAATTATAATGAATATGCTATTAAATGCTCAGATAAGGCCTATAATGTCAAGTCAAGCCTCCATTCAGGCATCACAATAATATATACTCTCAAATCAAAAGCAATATGCATATAAGCCTCTCCCTCCCTACACACACACAAGGGCACACAATCTTAAATAATATCTCAATCCATAATGAAGTTCACATAAGCCCCATACTGGCAATATGAAATAACTAATAATCCCACTAATAATAAATCAGACTACCCAAACCTAACTTGGTCCATTCATAAAGACTTATCTATTACAAGTCAATTCATACTGTATATTTTATCTAAAACCTCAAATATTCCATCAATAATGATGATAATAACATAATTATTCTCAAACACAACACTAAACCATAATTAGCACAATAAGGACAACTAACAAGATCCAAGCTCTGAAATAGGAATTCAGTATTAACTATTCAAGAATCACAAGGTCGTCTATCTACATTCTACTCTAAGGATACTTATAAGTAGTAGTACTAACTAATTAAGACACTAATCTAACTACAATCCATCAAAAACTATGATACCCAAAAAGATGCTCCCCATTTTACCTAATGGGACACCAATCCTAAACAAATTACAACATATAAACAAACAAGAAATACAATATATAAACACTTAGAAAAAAGTAAAGGTACATTTCAACTTTCCTTAAAGAAGATTTACAAGTCAAAACATCATTCAAAGCCTCAACCGAAATCCTGGCTCAATCAAATCAACAGCAAAGTATCAAATCTACTCGAAAATGATATATACAAGCCAAAAGGAAGCTAATGATACTTATAAATAGGGTCCAAAATGGATTTTAAAAATAAGTTTGAATATAAAAGAAGTAAAATCATATTTTTCTTTTAGAAACACATTTTTCAAGATTATAGGAATCTACAGTTGAAAAATCATGCAAAAATGAGTTAAAAAAACAAAATCCAAAATGAAGAAAAACTATTTTAAAGCTTTACCAGGAAAAAATCCAAAATTTCATTTTGAAATCAAGGCTTAAATGTGTTTTCAAAGATATAATTGATAGGAATTAATAAAAACATTAGTTTGGAGCTTACTCAAGAAAGATTGATGGAAGAAATCCCATAAAAGTTCCAATAATCAAAGCTTCAAGGTTCAAAAATAGAGGAAACATTGAGAAACTAATTTGTATACTGATTTATAACGTTGGCCACTTAAACGGCAAACTGACCGCTTTGGCAGCTAGGCCATTGCTTAAGAGACTAGATCAAAAGTGGTTAGCCTTCACTTAAGCGGTCGAATATTGCTTAAACGAACAAAATGATGAGTTAAGATCCAAAACCCTCTTCCATTCCCAAGAGCAAGATTCAATTGCTTTTCACAAGAAATCAAGAAATTAAAGCTTAAAGGTCTAATTTTTTTGCAATTTCGTCGTCACTAAGGTACATGGAGTTTATCATAAAACTATATGGGCTTGTTGAATCTCTTGAATATGATTTAAAGTTATCAAGCATGATTTTATAAAGGGGTTCTGGATCCTATGTTTTAAGTTATGCATTAGAACCTTTTAATGGTAAAATTATTTTTGCCTTGTGGTGTTTTCCCTTAAATTGATTTATACCTATATGTATATGTATGGAATTGAAGATTTGATTGAGATCATTATTGTTGAAATCCATCTCTTTTGATGAATTATTGTTTATGAACTTATTGGGAATAATTTGAAATATATGTTTTATAATTTGAAAGTGGTAATTTCAATATCTAAGTATTTGACATAATTTAGAGATGATGGGAGGGAGTTTTTGTTATACCTATATGCTTGTTCAAAAGAGATAATTGCATGTTATTGAGTAAATTGACATGACCACCCTATGTTATTGAAATGTTGACAAAGAGAACGTTCCTTGCATGTGTTTACATGAATTTAAAGAATGAGTTCTTTGAACTGATTTATTGATATGGTGGTCCCAAACTTATGTTTTGAAAACAGAGATTTTAATAATCTAATAATGGCTCAGAGATGTAACTTGCAAGTCAATGGTATGACGATTCCATATAAATGTATGCCATAACATAGCTAGAGTTTTCAATGTTTGATTTCTGAGAATACATGTTTTAAAGAGTTAAAATTGGCTTAAAGAGGGTTAGGTGGTTGCTCGAAGAAGGCTTGAGTTTAAGTAACTCGTAGCCTAAAATTGTGTTTTGCTGATACAGGTTCATTATTTCCTCAAGAGAGATTATATACTGGCCTAGTGCCCTATGCATATCAGAGCCAAAGACTTCAACCCTTGAGGCAAACTCAGGTTAGGGATTGGTTGCCGAGTTAAGGGCAGATTCCATATAGCTCGTGGAATTTCAGAGTTGTAGGGTATACTACCTAGCATTGAAGTAAAATAAAGAGTATGTTATAGAGTTCGGATGATTTATCAGAGTCTTTTAAATATGCCCATATGCTTTTATATCATATGTTATATTTACGAACTATTTTTGAATATCTCTTATCTATGTTGAATTAAAATTATTATTTTTGGATTTTCTCTGTATACCAGTACAATCGTATTGACCTCCTACCTTTTAGGGTTTGAGGCTCAATCTAGAGGTCCTGCTAAGTCGTAAAGTTTTCAGACGAAAGTAAAGTATGCAGTGGATGGGCTTTGTTTATTCTGAGAGGACCATGTCCTTTAGACTTTGTCATTTATTTTGGGTTTATGTCCGTTGGGGGCCTTGTCCCAGTTCCAGACAGTTTTTTTTTTATATGTAGTAGAAATTTCGCAAACTTATTCAGATGTTGTTGGATTTCTTTCTTTATTGTCAAATTGAACTCAGAGTATGACCGTGGTTTCGTTATGATTTATTTTCTGCATCTTTTCTTTATTTCATAAATATTGTGCATGATTACCAAATAGAGAAGGGCATTGGGGCCTTCATAGTTCATGATGCTCGTCACGGCCAGGGCCCCAGCTTAGGTTGTGACATGTTCTCCCTTATATTATATAAAACTATGTATATTTTTAGATTGTTCTATATACCAGTCCCTTATGTATTCACCCCTTAAATTTCAGGTTCTAATGTCTAGACCCGTGGTCCTGCTAAGCAGTAGATTTTTCCAAGAATTCAGAGTTGGTGAGCCTCCCTTACTTTGGAAGACATTCTATATATGTTTTACTTTCAGTTATTTTATGGTCTGGTTGGGGGCCTTGTCCCAGTTCTGACCGATTATCATTTTCTGTTTAGTAGAGACTCCATAGACTATTTTTTCTTTGATACAATATTATGAATTTATATGTTAGTTTATGGGACTACCGTGGTTTTAGTTTATCATCTATATTGTTATGTTATATGAGTTGTGATTTTGATCACATACTAAGGGGTCTCTCGGGCCTTCATGGTTTGAGATGCTCGTTGCGACGAGAGCCGTAGTTCGGGTCATGACAAGAGGTTTGTCATTATCAAAAATGGTGAATTTGTTTAAACCTTGTAGTTTTAAAGATTGAAAAACTGACACATGAATGAAACATGATACTTGAGCGGGTACCAGCATAGAAAGACAAGTTTCAAGTTTCACTGATAGATGCAGACAACATTAATTAAAGTCAGGAATAAATGATGAGCCTGATTCTGATATACTTAAGTTACTAATCATGTGAGGAATTTAACAAATTAAATTTGATTCAAACACTTGATGATAAGGGAAAACAAGTTAAGTTGAAAAAATAGTCCTATGTGAAGAAAGAGTTTCATTTCTAAGCATAACCTGAAGAGTCCTATGTGTAAAGGGGAAAGAGTCTTAAAATTAAAGAATTCTATGCAATATAGAAAATTTACAAATTGTAGGACACTTTGTATGGAGTTTGACTACAATACTAAGGAGACAAGAGTTGGAATTGAAGAAGGAGTCTCACTTAAAGTAGAACACTATGCAATAAGAGTTCTGATTAAAGAGGGAGTTTCAAATAAAGAATGACTCTTTGAAGAGTTTTGCTTTAAGAGAAGATGTATCATTAAAAGTAACTCATGCACTTAATAAGCTAAAAAGGGCAATCAACAGATTGAATTCACTAAGCGATACTCAATCACTAAAGAGACACTTTGATAAACCTTGTCCTAGTATAGAATCTGGCTAAAAGTTTTAGCATTGATTGTTAAGAGTTGTTCATTCTGTTTGAAATATTGATTTAAGAGTTTTAGCATTCTGAACTTTGGATCTAGTCTTCGAGTTGGGGAAAACTTTGAGACTTTGAGAACACATACCTTGGGTGGTGTATGTGTAGTTAGGAATTAGAGTTTATAATTCCTAGTTGTTGAGTTGTAGGAATTAGAGTTTATAATTCCTAGATTATAAGATTTTTGTAATCAGTTGTTATTGAGACACATTGTTGTGTAATTAAGTTGGGGTTAAATCCTGTAGCGGTATAGGTCGTGGTTTTTTACACCTTTTTAAGCCAGGTGTTTTCCACGTAAAAATCTACTGTGTTATATTATTACTGTTTTAGCTAGTTTGGAACACGTTAGTCAGCCTGTTCCATTGATAGGCAATAGTTAGGTTAAAATAAGATAATCAGTAGGGCACATACACTAACATGGGCCGTTGGAGTAATGCATCATTTACAATGTTATTGAGATTGTTAGAAGATGAGTTGTTTCTTGATGGTTCCAATTTGCCACTCTCATATTATGAGGCAAAGAAAATAATTCAAGAAATCAGACTTTTTTACAATAAGATAGATGCTTGCTCTAATGACTGCATGTTATACAGAAAGGAAGATAGCTTACTCGATGCTTGCAAAGTTTGTGGTGTGTCTAGGTGAAAAATAGATACCCATAGAGGAAAACAAGGAACAAAAAAGGTAAAAACATAGAAACAAAAAGGTTACGCTATTTTCCCTTAAATACTAGACTTCAGAAGTTATTTATGTCTACAAAGACATCTAATCTGATGACATGGCATTAATATAAAAGCGTTGATTATGGAATAATAAGTCACCCAGCTGATTTAATGGCATGGAAATCATTTGATAAAATTTATTCTTCATTTATGGCCGCACCCTATAATGTTAGACTTGAACTTTCTAGTGATGGATTTCAGCCATTTTGAAATTCAGAAACCTCACATAGCATTTGGTCTGTGGTTCTTATTCCTTATAATTTACCATGTTGGTTGTGTATTAAACAAGAAAACTTTATTTATTCAAAGCTTATTCCTGGTCTAAATGATTCAGGAGATGCAATTAATATATATCTCCAACCATTAATAGAGGAATTGAATGAGTTATGGGAAATTGGTGCTGAGATTTATGATGCATCAACTAAACAGAATTTCATGTTGGATACATCTTTGTTATGGACCATCAATGACTTTTCAGCATATGGGAATTTATCTGGATGGAGTATCAAATAAAAAATGGCATGTCCGTTGTGAAACAAAGACAGTTTCTCAATTTGATTGGCTAACAGTAAGAAGCAGTGTTTTATGGGTCATCGATGTTACCTTCCTCTTAGTCACAAATGGAGATGTGAGAAGAAGTTTATTGATTGTACAGAAGAAAATGGACATAATCAAAAAATCAGTTCGATGAAGAGATACTTAATCAAGTACAAGATATTGAAGGGCAAGAATTATCCAGAGGTCCAAAGAAAAGTAAAAATATATCACATAAAGATAGAAAGGATAACGGGAATATGAAAAGTATCTTTTTTAAGCTTTCATGTTAGGAGTATTTCTCATTGCGACATTATTTGGATGTTATGCATATTGAAAATAATATGTGTGCAAATTTTATGGGGACATTCAAGAATGTTAAAGGAAAGACCAAGGATAAAACTAACACTAAATTAGTCTTGCAAGATATGAACATTAGACTGGAATTTTACCTCATCCAAAAGGGGAAGAAAGTTGAAGTTCAAACCTTATGCTACACATTGCCTTCTGAAGATAAGCACAAATTTTGTTTGTTCTTAAAGAATGTGAAAGTTCCTAATGGTTTTTCATGTAATATTTCTCAATGTATGAACTTAAAAGATCACAGGATATCTGGTTTGAAAAGTCATGATTGTCATGTTCTTCTACAACATCTACTCCCTCTTACACTTCGTGGTATGTTGTCCAAACAAGTGTGTGAACCACATATTGATTTATCCTTTTTTTATGTCTGCTTGGATTCACGGAGTTGAAAACTGTTACTTTAGAACATATTGAGGTGCAAATTCTCATAACACTTTGCAAGTTAGAAAAGGTCTTTCCTCCTTCATTTTTTGATGTCATAGTGCACTTGCCTATTCATTTAGCTACTAAAGCTAGGATTGCCAAGCCTATTAATTATATGCTTATGTATCCTATAGAATGATGCTTGAATTTTTTGAAATCTCTCGTTGGTAATAGTGCATGCCAGAAGGTTCTATTACAGAGGGCTACAATGCAAATGAATGCATAACCTTGTGTTCAAGGTATTTGCATAGAATTGACACAAAATTCAATCGGCCTGAAAGAAAATATGATGGGTGTTTAAAAAAATCTAATGGAGATTTATCTATATTTTATCAACCTAGAAAAAACTTTGTGAGCTAAAGATCAATATGAGATGGAGGCTGATGTATTTTAACAAGCACATATATACATATTGAAAAATTGTGATGAAGTATTACCATATCTTAATTATGGAAAGCACTCATGTAGTCTTATTTTAATTATTTCCTTTAGAGTAATTTCTTTTGTATATGAGATTTAAGATTCACTTTAATTTTGAAGAGAATTTGGACAAACTCATAAGGATACTATTCGATACTCGTCTGATGCAGAATGGAACCAACAATTTATTAAATGGTTAGAAGATAGGGTACTATTGTAATACATAACAATCAAATTTAAAATTTTATTATTATTTTACTCATTCTAAAGTATTCAGTGCAATCTTATTGATAGGTCACACAATTGCATAAAGGTGATGATAGTCGGATCATGGAAGATCTAGTTTAATTTCTATGCGGTCCTACCAAATATTTGAGACATTGCAATGGTTACATTGTTAATGGATATAGATTTCATGTAGAAGATTATGGTAAAAATTTAAGAACTAAAAATTGTGGTGTTGTTGTAGTTGGCGATAATGGTACTCCTAGTAAGAACATTGATTACTTTACAGTTTTAACAGAGGTTATTGAGTTACAATTTGTACCGGATAGAAGAGTGATCTTATTTCTATGTAATTGGTTTGATGTGTATAATGAAATAAAGGAGTAAAAAAAAATGAGTATGACTTCGTGAGTGTTAATATGGGTAAATTTTGGAAAATAAATGAGCCATTTATTTTAGCAGACCAAGCATCTCAAGTGTTTTATGTTAATGATAATTCCAACAAAGGTTGACAAGTAGTGAGGAAGACTCAACCTCATTATTTCTATGAGACATTGGAAAAATGGATGATGATATTGTAGAGTTATGAAGTCCGTCACAAAAAAAATGATAAAGAACTAATGAGGTAATGTTTTTCTTTCTAAAATAATAATTATATTGTTAGACATTCTTATGACATAATTATTTCCTATATTACTCTATCGTCCCACAATTATTTTCATATTCTTTTTTTCACTTTTATTTGTTTTACACGTTCAAGATGAAACGATTGAAGATTGAAAATGAGGTTGGATCAATTGGAAAGAATACTATGTATTCATTTGTCATGTCTGGTGTTATAGGAAAACTATGAGGATGAGGGATTAGATCATTAGCTAAGAATGATAATATGTCAGCTAATAGTTTATTTCCTCAATCCAGTAATGTTGTCAAGCAATACCTTCAAAAGATTTAAACCAGTAAGATATTTTATATACCGATTGAAATCAGGTTGCTATTTATATTCTAGGCTATTATCTAAAGATATCTTCAACGATCACATATGTGGTAAAGTTATGTGCCATATATTTATAGAATGTAAATGCTAAAGTACTGAATATGATTGTTTGTCTAGGTTCTATAAGGATGGGTCAAGGACAGGGGCTTAAATACTCCACATTGTCTGCTAGTCAGGGAATGGAAATCATTTGTAAGAATTTCATGCTTATTGAGAAAGAATACATAAAAATAGTACTCAATATCCTACATCTACTAATCAAGTTAAGAAATACACTCAGGAATTTTAAAGAAATAAGTATTTGTTCAAATATGTCGTATTTTTCCAAATCTACTATGTATTTGATATACTTTAATGGTATGTTTTTTTATTTCAAGTGTTAAAGGAAAGTGACTCGAGCAAAGACCTAGAACTTTGAGCTCCTATTTAGGTATTTCTGAGAAAAGATGAAATCTTTAAACAAGAGCACCCTCTATGCTAATCAACATGTGCGAACTCCATCTAAAATCACATGTTCAAATTCTACCATGCCTTCTAGTCATGAAATGGTAAGAATGGATAAAGATTCCTTGATTCTTGATAAAGATGATAAGAAAGTCAATATTTCATTTCCTCCATCTGTTTATCAAGTCAAGCAACACTCACAAAATATTTAAAAAGGTATATTTTGAATTCATATGTTATTTATTTGTTGAAGTAAATTTGATTGTCATAGTTTTACTAAATTTTACAACTATAGGTTCATCTAATCCCAGGAAGGTAAAAAGAGTTCAAGGTAGCAATAAGTGCAAAGAAGTTGCTGGACTTGAAATTGGAGAAAAGTTGAAATTAACCTTTTACAATAATTGAATGGTTAGAAAAAATGGCATATTGATTTTGAGGCATTTCAAAAAAATTATTCATGATCATAAATTTGTAATATGTGTCCACTGGGAGTATCATCATGGAGTGATATTAGCCAAGAAAAATTGAATCACATGTGGGCAACTGTTGAGGTAATTAACATAGCTACATCTGATTCAAAAAAAAAATTTCACTATAGAAGCTCTACTTATTCTTGTAAAATTTAAGCTCACTATGTTGTTTATATTCTATTCATTTCTTGGTAAAAAAAGTTTTATAGAATTTACAATGCATTAACTTATCCCATATTTTAATTATTATAGGATAAATTTGATAGCGTTGAACTTAGTGATCATCGTGACCATATTTTCAGATGGAACAAATGAATAGGATACTTATGTGTAAAATATGTGAAGAATATATCACTTCTACAAGCTCTAAAGAATAATTCAAATGGAATAGACAAGAAAAAATGAGAGTGGTTGGTAAAGGAATATCTTTCTTCCGAAACTTTTCCAGTATACAAATACTTTTATCTATAATTCTTGTGGGGAATTTGGCAACTCCCTTTTGTTTTATAATTTTTATTTGGATTATTAAAAGTTAGCTTATTGTTTTACAAATATTGGAGAGAAGCAAAAGAAATGTAGCAAATCGAGCTAAGTTAACTATGCTTCATCACATGGGTAGCAAGCCTATTTGAGATATTACTTTTAAAAAGGTATTATCATAACTTATTTTCCTAAAAAATATTTATGGGATGTTATTTGACATATTTGTCTTTGATGTAAAAGGGGAAGGGGGGGAGATGGCAATCCACCAGATTTGGGGACTATTTTCTATAAGAGACAAAAGAAAGATAACAAGCTCGTTGAACCTGAAGTAATTCAAAAAAATGTGCACTTGGTAAATTTAATATGTACTTCAAAAATATGTTCAGTTGGTAAATTTAAAATGTATATTCATTACTTGAAACTATATGGAATAATGATATAAAATATTTCTTTCTATATTTTGCAGGCTCAAATAGAAGAAATAGTGAATGCAGAGTCATCTTTATGTAGTATAGAGATTGTTGAAAAGTGTTTTGAACCTCAAAATCGTATCTATGTAGTTTCCTTTGGGGGTGGAGTAAAGGAGAAAGACTTAAGATACATACTGCTGAATTATTGTCCACGCTACATTCTACTCATGAGAAACAAATACTTAAATGAGGAAATTAAATTCTTGAATGATTGTATGTCTACCTTAGAAGATGAGATGAAAGAAATAAGAAAAATGAAAGAGTTCTTTGCCACTTAACAACCTCAAGTCAGGGCTTCAACATCGCCAATTTCAAATGAATGACCATTGCCTTATGCTTTTCAAGTTAGTAACCATATACCTTCTCACTCCCATCTATATATTATCGTATTGGTTTGAGAAATTTGAAATGAATGAACTGTAGCAAGTTGTTGGTGTCTGTAGCACATAATTTTTATTAATCTTTTTGAGGTTCTATTTTGCTTAATGAGGTTCTGTTTTGGTTGGTGTCTGTTTTAATTTGCTATAACTATAGAAACTTGTTGCGACTATTGGGTTGTCAGTGAAGGTCACTTGTCATCTGAGCAACTCCATCTTATATACTAGTTTGCTCAACATTAAATTTTTTGTTGTGTATTTCTAGTTATTCTTTGTTACTGTATTGAAATATGAAATGGGGTTGTGCCAGTTTGTTGTTGTTTTTTCTTTTTTTAACGCCCCCATCTTGATCATTAGTACATCTAATTTGATCAATAGAGCCTTCATCTTGTTCATTAGGAACTTGTTCATTAACACCCCTATCTCATTGCATGGTATATCATAATAGGCCAAATTTTTCATAAAGATTTAAAAGATATTTATTTAGAAAAATTATCTGCATTTTGATTGATTAGTTAGTTCATATGTAGAACAATATTTCCTCAGCCAGTTGATGTGCATCTTCATTTAGTTCATGGAGTGCCTCCATCGTTAAATTCTTCATCAGAAATTGAGTCATTATTTCAATAAACAAGCTTGTTAATGCCACTAAACAAAAAAGAATTCATGTTAGTGCATTATAAATTATATAGCATATGTGTATGGATTTGTATTAGCTCTTAAGCCTTTGGCAGCTCTAAACTTCAGTGCTTATGCACCCTTTATCTTTATTCTAATGGGCTTTCATATCAATAAATTATAGAGTAGTACACAGAACTTAAAGGCCACCCTTCAGTACTAGCATTAGCCACGAGGCAGCATAGAGAGAGCCTTTCAGCATATGGGAAATTATTTGTGCATCGCCATATTACAAGATAACAATATAGTGGATTGTTCCATCTGCTCATAAATCAATTCCAGGGTGATACAAAATCCACAGATAAATAATTTTCAAATATATGTGTTGAGCTTCAATTTTTAAGAAAAAAACAAACTGAAGTTCTTTAGGATTTACAGTCAAGTAACATCCAAGGAAGTATAGTCAAATGCTTAGATGGTTGACTTGCATAAGGAAATTAAAAGATAAAGTAAGCAGTAAACAGAGAAAGGTAGTACCCAAGCTCAAATATGTAACAAATTTAGTGTCAATTGCTTTGTTCCGACATGTACTGTAATCCTAGAATCAAAACAGAATAATGAATATCACAGAATTATGAATTAGCATTTTGTAAAGTTTGAACTCTATTCAGAAACTGTGCATCTTTCTAAATTTTGAACAACATAAGTAGGCTATCATTGAATACATTTTCATAAATATTATATATTCCACCAGCCAGTTGATCTATATCTTCCTTCATTTCGCTAGCAGGCTTCTATCTTGATCATGATTCTGTTCATTAGCATCTCTATCTTGATCAACATTGTTCTCATTAGCATCTCCATATTCTTCATTAGGATCCTTTTCATTAACGCCTCCAATATGAACATTAGAGCCTCCATCTTGTTCATTAGGAACCTATTTATTAATGTCCCTATCTTGATCATTAGCACCTCTAATTTGATCATTAACTCCTTTGTCTTGTTCATTAACACCCCCATCTTGATCATTAGCACCTCCAATTTTATCATTAGAGCCTCCATCTTATTCATTAGGAACCTTTTCATTAACACCTTCATCTTGATCAGCATCAGTGCCTACAATTTGATCAACATTTTTCTCATTAGGTGTCTGTTCATTTGCACCTCCAACTTGATTATTAGAGCCCCCATATTGAACAGAATTATTAGGTACAACTTGAGAAATATTTTTCTCATTAGGAGCCTATGCATTACCACCTCAAACTTAATTATTAGAACCTTCATTATTCTCAGCATTAGCATGTACACTTGATCTGAATTTTGCTCATTAGGAGCCTGTGCATTTCCACATCCAACTTGATTATTAGTGCCTCTGTCATGCTCAGAATTAGAAGGTACAACTTGACCAACATTTTTCTTATTACGAGCCTGTACATTTACACCTACAATTTGATTATTAGATCCACTATCTTGGTCAGCGTTAGCAGCTCCAATTGGATTATTAGGAGCCGGTACTTTATCACCTCCAACTGGATTAATAGGATCTTGTACATTAGCACCTCCTCATTTCATACTTTAGCATAATAACAAATTTTATTATTAGGACCTTGTACTAAGCTCTAACGGTTCTTTCTGTTGTGTATACCTTTTCCTCTTTCTTTTGATATTCTCTGGGTAACAAATTTATGTTATGCAATTTAAAAAGGGAATTTTATGAAGAATTTGTATGAAATTCTTTTTTTTGTTACTTTTTGTATCTGTATACGAATTATTTAAACTTTGACTATATGTCATATTTGGCTAGTATTTACTCATTTATCTATGTCTTCTAGCTGCAGATCAGTTCAGAAGTTGGATGTCAAATTGTTCTCGACAGAGATATAAAGGTGAAGATAAGAGGAAGAACTTACATTGACATAGATAAACTATGCTTTTATTTTTTTATTTTCGCCATTAGTGTTAAAAGCGAAAGTAAGTCCATGCCACATTTCTATTTTATTGTTCTCATAATAAGGCTATTCAATAGCTACATAATATATCTTCGTGTGTATGCCTTGTTTATATGCTTAAGGTCCATAAGCTATGACAATAGTTCCTAAGTTTAGTGACAGACAACTTCTTCACTTTAATCTAATAAGATGCACATAATGTTTGCAATTTTGGAATCACTTATTCTTCATTTTATGATATTTGTGACTAAAAGTTGAAAACTATTGAATGGTATTCTGATGTGCAATGTACATCATTCTTTTGGTATATTGTCTCAAGAATGGATTTTTAACTCCGTGTGGGTTGATGGCATTCTTATTTTTTGCCCACCTGTTATATGAAATCAATGAATATTAATACAAAGTTCAACCAATTCCGTAACGTTGAAATACTAAATATTTTTTCACTTTCTTGATCTTTTGAGATATGTGTTGTATTCTTTTGGAGATAACCTTTGTATCTCTTCAAGGTAGAGGTAAGGTTTCCAATCACTCTATCCTCCCTAGACCCCACTTGTGAGATTACAATGGGTATGTCATTATTGTTGTTTTTGTTTTTGTATATATAGTACCACCATCTTTACTTAGGATTTATGAATGGCTGAATCGATTTCAGAGATTATTTTTCTCCTAAAATGATGTACTAATTTTCTACTTTACAGTTGCAGGAGTTTCTTGATTTAGGTGAAACAGTAGGAACTTAAAATAGAGTACTTGATGATTTTTTCCCTATGATGGAAGCTGGCAATTTGAATTGAAAGTCGAGGACTTAAACAGTAGAAACATGAGTTACTAGATTATTTCTTTCTATGTATACAAATGTTATGGAAATTTTGATATCATACTCTAGATCGATCGAGATGGTGGTACCTATGTTTTTTGTGAAACAAATATTGAAACCAATATAATGGGATGTTAACTAAGTTTTCATGTCTCTAATTTTATCATGTTTTTGTATCGAGATTCTCGATAGCAATTTGATATAAATTGATGAAATTTATTATTTTGTGATATGTATTAGGCTCATTGTGGGCAATTAGAGACTAGAAATATTGTTCATCTTTAAATGTTTATCTACGACTAGAGGTGCTTCACGTCTTTAAAGGTTGATCTAGGTCTAGAATATCACTCATCTTTAAAAGTTGATCTACGACTAAGTTGTTGCTCGTCCTTAAAGGTTGATCTAGGAAAAGAATTTCGCTCGTCGCTAAAAGGATAATTTAGGACCAAGTATTTCGTGTCCCTAAAAGATAATTTGGGACCAGGTAGTTAGTCTATTTGGGATGACATATATCGTTGCTAAAAGATAATTATGACCAGGTAGTTAATCTATTTGGAATGAGAAACACCATCACAAAAAGATAAATACGATGAGGTAGTTAGTCCATTTTGAACAAGATATATCATCACTAAAAGATTATTATGACCAGGTAGTTAGTCTATTTAGGATGAGATATATCGTCACAAAAGGATAATTACGACCAGATAGTTAGTCGATTAAGACAAGATAGACCATCTCTAAAAGATAATTATGACCAGATTTTTTGCCTTCTCAAAATGATTTTAAGAACTGACATATTAGAATTGTCGCTATTGAGATTTTGCGGCGGAGCCTGTTAGGATGGGATGCGACCAGTTATTTCCCATCCTAAAAGACAAATTGGGACAAGATTGGACTTAACATTTGCTAAGCAATTCTCAAACCCAACATTAAGTATCAATAAAACAAGTAAAACGACCAAAAACCACACTTTAGGATAGTAATTAATGTAGGGGGAGTTCAACATGCCATTTTGATAAAATCCCTTGCCAAAGATAGGAAGATTTGAACATTAAGTTTTGAAACCCTAACCTTTCTCTTCTAGTAGCTTTTTGGGAATGAGAACTAGCTCTTTTGAGGGATTTATCTTAAATTTGGGGCGTAGAAACACATTAGGGAAAGGAGGTATGGTTTAATAGTTGTAAAAGGACCAAAATACCCCTATTTATGATTTAAAATGATGTTTCAATGATGAAAGGAAAGACGGTCGCAGTTCAGACCCAATGTAGAGGCCTAGTGTCACGGCATGGGGCTCCATCATGATGCTCCTCTTTCACAGTGTGATGCCTAACATTAAGGAGAGGTAATGACCCATTGTGTGGCACCTAGTGGCATGGAGAAATCATGATCCATTGTCCTCACAATGCACGAGCTTATTTTAAACTCCAAAACTTACCCAACACACTAGAACTCCTCCCGGAGAGTTTTACTCTTAGTTTGGGGGCCACGTAGTCTCATTTTTACTTACTTTAGACCCCGTGTTGCCCGGGGTGTTACATAATGTTTTTTTCTATTTAAGTATAATATTTATCAAATAGTGTACTTATAGTTTTATTTTAGATTTGGATATTTATTGATGAATTAGTTTTAATGACCTTTTTAAAGTCTTGATTATGGGTTAGTTTTGGGGATAGTTGATTCTGCCACAAGCTGAGTGATGTGGGTACCACTCACGATAGATTTGAATTGTGACATAACTATAAGTCAGTAAAATAGGCCAGCCATGAACCATATCATGCAACCATCTTTCAATTTCATAATATTTAGCCTTTTAAACTAGTATCACATGAAGTTTAGTCAAAATATCCAACAAGGATAACTAGTTAAGTCAACTAGGAACAACAATTAAGAGTCCAATTCAATAATCATAGTACAACTATCATGTCAACCAAATACAAATCATACAAGTAATGGACAACATAGAGCCATGTCATGACTTGCAAGCAACTCAGACCACTCAAGGAACCAATGAAACAAGGAACACATAATCCCCAAATCACTGAAGGAACTATTAAACTCACATGTACATTGTACACACATGCTAAGGTCCTTATGTGCAAATCCACTACCCATAACTTGCAGGGCACAAGTCCTTGTCCATATACAAGATTTCAGATATTAAGTTTCTTACAACCTTATTTAAACCAGTCTCGTGAATATCACAACCCGAGCTAAGCCCTAGCCACAATGGGCATCCCGGTTCACTAAGGCCCAAAAAGACCCCTTAGTAATCTATCATAAGCATAATTTGAACTAAAGTGTGGAAATAAAGTTAAAAGCAAGGAAATACTTTAATCTAAATGAAATATAAATCCCAGACTATGAATAAAACATCATAACAAACACCAGTCAAATCCAGTTTACGAAGCCCCTAATTAAGACTAAACTATATTGTCCCGCTGATACCTTAATAACTGATAATACTAAATATCTAAGTAAATTGCTACTAAAATATGGATAGCTGACCAACTAATGTTCTTTTGATAATCCTATTACTGCACAGGACCATGAGATTGAGTCTTTGAACCTACATCGTGATACAATGCAGCCGCCCGAGGATGGTTAGAACTTGAAATGTATTGGCATGTAGAACGAAAAAAAATAATAATAATGATTACAGTAAAAGCTTTGGAAAAAATACATCATAGAGTAGATGTTAAATTATAAAAATACAGTATAAGGATTTCAATAAAATTTGTCTGCTGAAACTCTATTCTGATTTCTTTACTTTTGAGCTAGATGATATTCCTGACATTTTGACTACACCACAGGCTATATGGGTTTGACTTTAACTCGTCGGCCAAGACCCCAATCTAAATTTTTAACAAGTATTGGAGCTTCTACATTCTATTCTAGTTTCATAAGCCCGAGGCAAGTACATAATGATTATATGTATTTCAGGATAGAATCTACCCCGCATCGGCAAAATATAAGTTTATGCTATAAGATTTTCAACTAATGCCTTCTCGGGTAATGATCTAACTCTCTTAAAGCCCATATTTTAGCCTCTGTAAAACATTCATCCTTCTAAGAACTCATTCCAATTCCAAATGGCAGTTTCCATATTGATGTCGTCATACCAATACTTGTAAGTCACATAAGCCATCTCATAAATTTTGGTTCATTACTTTTATACAATAAATCATTGATAACCATACAAATAATTAAAGAATCAAATTGTGATGCTTTGTCAAAACCAATGTAAAGATTTAAAGGTTTCTAATTCAAGATTTCAATAAAATTCAATTGAAAGTTGTAAGCAAAGATGTTTCTCATCCAAGATTGTTATAAAATTCAATGTAAAGGTTTAAACAAAGATGTTTCTCA
Organism: Capsicum annuum; assembly: GCF_002878395.1. Classification (NCBI taxonomy): domain Eukaryota; kingdom Viridiplantae; phylum Streptophyta; class Magnoliopsida; order Solanales; family Solanaceae; genus Capsicum; species Capsicum annuum. Next base: position 37,189 of record NW_025837406.1, on the reverse strand, counting down.
TTCAAGATTTCTATAAACTTCTATGGTGGAATCATCACTTACAAGTATTCAAATAATTGCCATGAAAACAAGAGCAACATTAAGATGAGAAGTATCCTTTAAATCATTTACATAAATAACAAAGGATTCGGTAACGAAAAACATTTGAAAACCACAACCTTTTCATTAATCATAAAACAATCCACATACTTTGCAAAATCTCATGATTCTTGGAAACATTAAAACATTTAGCAACATGCTCTTGAAATTAGATGAAAATCCACACTTTACACGTATTTTAAACTTTTAGAAAACATACTTTAAAATGTGATATCAGTAGTGTTTCTCTACATAACTTCCAGGGACTAGTATTTGATGAAAAATTTATCCTTAGATCCTTGAACCCTGGCTAGTTCTCCCCTTTTGTGAAATGGGGAAATTCAGAATGTGATTTAAGTTATTAGGAGTCATATAGTAACATAAGAATATTTTGGAGTTAATGGAAAATATTTTAATAGGGTAAAAATACTTAAATACCCATAAAATAGGTCAAAATAATATCCCATCGACAAAAGAAAGGGGTGCGGCGCACGCTTGGAAGTGTGGCCTCCCCCTCGTGCCACGAGCCCAATTGTGGGCTGCCTCCTTGAGACATAGGGACACCGTGGGTGAGCTAATATCCCCCAGCGATGATCCACACGATAAGGGTCTAGTACACGGTGTCCCCTTGCGACGCATGGCCCTTTTCATGCTAAATCATCCTTAACACCTATAAACTAATTCCAAAATGATTTGTACTTAATCTAGGGCTCACGTAGACTCGTTCTTAGCTATATTTAATTGTCTACACACTCCGGGCATTACAGTAAAATGTCCAAATATGGTACATTTTCAATAATAATTAGTATAATGTCACAACAATAACAAAAACAATGACAACATCCAACACTTGTAAAAACCACAAGCAGTATATATAATTCATTGACTATGATTACAGTTAGATCATCAATACCCCTCTTCACACTTTTTCATTTCTTAAAACATGCATTGAACAAGAACTAAGAAGAAATAATTATAATACACACATAAAATAAATTGGATTACACTAACATTAACTATCACCTACCTCAATCCAACCTTGCACTACTCAATAAGACTGAGTCTTGCCTTTTTATCCAATTTCCACTTGATTGTGATCTAAATATATGAATAAATATATATTCAACTTGGTGGCCTACAATATTGAGGATTTAAATCAAATCCCACCCATTAAAGCCAAATTCATGGTTATTTGACCCATTCTAGGATTTTTCTACCATCAATTCACCTAAAAAGTACCAATTCCATGGCTAGTTTAGTGAATTAATGACATGCAAGAGTACTTCAATAATTATTAAATAAAATCCCATGGTTCTACACCTACTTCACCCCTTGCACCAGAAAATCAGCTATGGCAAGCTTAAAACCCTTTCCAAAGTACGTAAAGTTGTAATTCTAAGGCTAATTAACTAAAATACAAGTTAAAGGGGATAATTTACTTACCTTAGTGATGAAAACTAATTGACATTGCCCTAAATCAACTTTGCCCTTCCCTAAAATGTGTTTTTGAAATAATGAGATGATTTTGGAAAATTTCTACCAAAATAGTGATTTACCCCACTATAGCAGTATACATCATTATAGTGACATTGGTTGGGTTTGACCGTTGCGATACCAGAATTTATTCTACCTTTGAGCATGTCGCTGTAGCAATATTCACATTTCTATAGCGACATCGATGAGGTATAAATTTAAGAATGCTCCCACATTTGCCTTTTTCACAACACACCCTTTAACCATGACATTCAAAACTAACCCTTTGGTGTCAGAATTGATACCAAGTGGTCCACTTACCCGGATTCAATTCAAAAATATTCTATGGTTTTATTATCATCTTAATAACATAAATCAAGCTAAACTTATTTACCTTGTCCCAATCTATTCTTTGATTGTCCTATATCACACCTTATTCAGGTTTCATCCGAGCCTAGCCTGAAATTTATAACTCCAAATTTGAGAATTAACTCAAACCCAAATTTTATAAGAGAGACTTACTTGTAACAATGGAGAAAGTCATTACAAAAATAAATTGTACTATCAAATATGCCTATCAGGATAATGTGTAATGCCCCAAAGTTTTTCTTAGTTAAATTTTGTCCCTAAAATATCAAGCATTGTCTTCTAGAATGATTTATACTTTTTTCGGTGGAATTCCTTAGATTTCAACTTTTTATTTCATAGATGATTGAATAAGTTTTTCATCGACATAAGATGCATCCAAAATGGATACTCAGTGAAGGAGTTATGGGTAATTTAAGTCCTAGTCGTAAAACACCGTCATTCTGGTCCTTGGCACATCACGGAGAGGGTGTAAATAATGATGGTCAATTTCTAGTGGGACTCCGTGATGGTGGCACATTGCAGAGTGGGACAAATTCCCATTCATCAATTTCCAGTAGCCACCGCGATAGTGGTGTGTCGCGGTGGTCCATGAAATTGAGCTCCCAGTTGTATTTTAATATTGGTCTCATTAAGGGTATATTGGGTATTTTCCCACACCCTTATCAGTCCAAACACAAGATTTTAACCCTAATTGAGCATATTACTCATACATTCACCAAAAATATTCAAAAACACTCTCTAGGGTTCCATATTGATAATCTAAATAAATAAAGATTCAACCTTGGATTTTCAAAACAAATTGAATATTTGGAATACCCAAGCCGTGGGCATCAAGAAGCATTCTTTAAATTTCTAGATAGAGGTACGTGGGATTTATTCTAAAAACTACATGGTATTAAGACCGTTATAGCATGATTTTAAGATTTTTATGCATGAATTTCAAAGGTTTTTTGGAACCTATGTTCTAAATTACATACTCCAAATGTTTTAATGTTACTATTGTTTTGACATTGTGGTCCTATCTCCTAAATTGATTTACATATATATGTATATGTTTGGAATTTGAGATTTAAGATCGTTGAGAGCATAAAATATGAACTCCCTCTCGTGTATTGAATTAAAGATTATGGCTTTCTAATTTGAAAGATGTTTTCGCAATATTATAGCATTTGAGCATGATTTGAAATTGTTGAGAGGGTGTTTCTTGGCATAAATGTGTTCTTATGTTTAAGAGAAAGAATTTCATGTGAATTAAAAACTTTGACATGACCACCTTGTACTGTACTACTGAAATGCTTGACAAAGATGAGTTCCTTACATGTGTTTTTACATGAGGTTTGAGAAAGAGTTACTTTGAATTGAATTATTGAAATAGTGGTCCCAAAACTTGTGTTTTATTAACAAATATTAAGGACAGACTAATAATGGCTAAGATATGTGACTTGCATGTCAATGGTATGATGATACCATATGTATTTATGCCATAACAAATTATGTTTTCAGAGCATAGTTTCAAAGACTGTATGTTTTGATAGAGTTTTAAAAAGGGGCCTAAAGAGGGTTAGGTGGTTACCCGAAGAAGGCGTGAGTTCAAGCAACTCTTAGCCTGAAACTATATTTGACGATACGGGTAGCTTATTATTGTACGATGTTGACGGTCGTGTGGCGTAGTAGATTCAGAGACTCCAAACCTTGTGGCACACTTAGGTTGGGGCTTCACTACCGAGTTAATGGCAATTTTCATATAGCCCATGGAATTTTTTAGAGTTGTAGGGTATACCACCTAGCGCAGAAGTAACACAGATTTCAGAGAGTTAAGATGATTTTTACAGAGTCTTTAAAATGCCCATGTGAATTCTTACTATATGATATACTTATGAATTTTTTAAAATTGCTCTCATCTATGTTGTATAATAAATTGCTCTCATCAAGGGCGCTCTGGGCCTTGATGGTTTGGGATGTCCATCATAGCCAGACCATCATTCAGGTCGTGACAAACATGGTAGCATAGCATGGTTCATGGTCTCAGAATGTCTGCAAAATCGCGTTGGGTTAAGTCTTGTTTATGGATTGTAGCGCACCACACTTATAAGGAGAAGGCTACTTAGCATTTAAGAATGTTTCTCTTCTTTGTCATTTAGTTCATGCTTCAGAGTCTAATTTGTCCCCTAATCAATGACCTCTTGTTTTTTGGAAAACCAGAGATGCCTCCCCGTCGCACCAACGTTAATGCTCAGGATGATGAAGTCCATTCTAACATGGTATGCGGACCCATAATAGAGCTCATACCCCAAAACCTATTCCTACTTTAGGAGTTTCTACTGTGCCGACCAGTCCTCTCAAAGCTCGTTGGACGGGGTCCAATTGCACTCATTCTTGTGAAGGGCTTAATTCAGACAGTCTATTCACATACTGGCATAGCTGGTAGCCACACAAAATCAGAGGTCAGAGGATACTGGGTATTTTTTGGTTACTTTTGAAGTTACTAGAGTGGGCCAATTCATGAGAATGAACCCGCCCAAGTTCTCTAGCGCTAAGGTAGAAGAGGACCCACAAGAGTTCGTAGATGAAATGGAGAAAATTTTCAAAGTAATGCATATTGATCAGGTGGAGGGTGTTGAGCTAGAAGAATACTAGATAAAGGATGTAGCAAACCCATGGTACAATGAGTGGGAAGATGAAAAGGGTGACAGTGCTAAACTCACAATTTGGGACGAGTTTGTGGAAGCTTTTCTTGACCGATTGTTTCCTCTAGAGCTGAGAGAAGCTAAAGAAGAAGAGTTCATGAACCTTAAGCAGGGTAAGATGAGTGTTTAGGAGTATACTTTAAAGTTTAACTAGCTGGTCCGTTATGCACCTAAGAGGACAAGTAGTATGAGGGGGCGAATGAGGAAGTTTGCTTTCTGCCTTTCAGATGATCTGGTGATTGAGTGTCAAGGAGCTATGCTGAACAATGATATAGACTTTGCTAGACTGTCAGTCCATATGCAGCAAGTTAAGAAGAAGAAGAAGAAGAAGAAGATAGCCAAATCTAGGGAAAATGGCAGACAAGAAAAGATAACCAGAGTGACAGACTAGAGTCATAGTTAGCAGTAGAGCGGTAACTAGGGTGGTAAATAAAGAAAGAAAAAAAATTGGGTAATGCATAATCGGCAACTAGTTCTCCAGTATCAAGACCCACAATTGAGCAGCGCACCCAGAATTTTCATTCTAGTCAGGGGACGAGGATGCAGGGTACGTAATCATAGGGAAGTGTAGCCTAGACCTCTCAGTCCTATCCACGCTGTGGGAGATGCAGGAGGAATCATCTAGGGAGATGTCAGTTTGGCACTTTGGTGTGTTAGTTATGTGGCCAGCCAAGCCATATCTAGAGAGACCGTCAGGCAGCAAAGATTAATGTTTGAGGAGCTATGTCATAGGTTAATTCATCTGCACCACCACCTCAGAAGGGTGCCACTTCAACCACCAGAAATGGTCGGAACCAGTTGTATGCTTTGACTAACCGCCAAGAGGCAGAGGCCTCACCAGATATAGTCACTGGTATGGTAAAAATCTTTTCTTGTAATGCATATGTATTACTTGATACTGAGTCTACCTTGTCTTATGTCACCCCATACGTGGATATTGGTTTTAGATTTGAGCCTGATGTGATAGCTGAACCTTTTTTGGTTTCCACCCTGGTGAGAGATTTTACTATGGCTAGAAGGGTGTATAGAAATTATGTTGTGTCTATTTTCAGCGGGGATACTGAGCCAGATCTCATAGAACACTATATAGTTGAGTTTGATGCCATATTAAGGATGGACTAGATCCATTCGTGCTATGCCACCTTGAATTATAGGACCCAAAAAGTCACCTTTTATTTTTCGAATGATTCTATGATAGAATGGGAGGGACATTCTCTAGCACCTAGAGGGCACTTCGTATCTTATCTTAAGGCATATAAACTAATTTCCAAAGGTTTCTTGTATCATCTTATTCGGGTTAAAAATTCTAGTGTCAAAAGTCTCCCTCTTCAGTCTATCCCCATAAGGAATAAATTCCAAAAAGTCTTTCCAGATGATCTCCCAGGAATACAACCTGATAGGGAGACAGATTTTGGCATTGATTTATTTCCAGATACCCATCCTATTTCTATTCTTCCATATAGAATGGCTTCTACAGAGCTAAAGAGTTGAAAGAACAGCTAGAAGATCTTCTAGATAAAGGTTTTATCCACCCCAGTGTGTCTCCTCGGGGTGCACCTATACTTTTCGTACGAAAAAAAGACGGTTCCCTTCGTATGTGCATAGATTACCGCCAGTTGAATAAGGTTATGATTAAAAATAAATATCCCCTTCCTAGGATTGATGATCTTTTTGATCAACTTCATGGCACTAAAAGTTTTTCAAAGATAAACCTTTGTTCGGGATATCATCAATTGAAAGTTAGGGAGTCAGATATTCCCAAGACAGCTTTCTGAACCAGATATGGTCATTATGAATTCCTAGTCATGTCCTTTGGGTTGACTAACACCCCTGCAACCTTCATGGACCTAATAAATAGGGTCTTCTGACAATTTCTAGACTTGTTTGTCATAGTTTTCATTGATGATATCTTGATTTATTCTAAAAGTGAGAAGGACCATGCCAATCACCCCCAAATTATCCTCCAGACTCTCAAGGATCATAGGTTGTATGCAAAGTTATCTAAGTGTGAATTCTAGTTAAATGTTATTGCTTTCTTAGGGCATATTATGTCAAGTGAGGTGATTAAGGTTGATCCCTAAAAGATTGAGGCAGTGAGAAAATGGCCCAGACCCACAACTCCAACCGAAATTCAGAGTTTCTTGGGTTTGGCAGGTTATTATAGAAGATTCATCGAGAGTTTTTCTTCCATAGCTACACCACTTACTAAGTTGACTCAAAAAAATGTAAAGTTTTTGTGGTCTAACTCTTGTGAGAATAGTTTTGAGAAGTTGAAAGACAAGTTAACTACTGCTCCTATTTTGACTCTTCCGGAGGGTACAGAAGGTTTTTTTGTATACTATGATGCATCCCGAGTAGGATTTAGGTGTGTTCTTATACAACACGATAAGGTAGTGGCTCATGCATCTAGACAGTTGAAAGTGCATAAGTGGAACTACCTTACTCATGATTTGGAGTTAGCGATTATGGTTTTTGCACTTAAGATCTGGCGGCACTATTTGTATGGGGTACATGTTAATTTATTTACTAACGATAAGATTCTACAGTATGTTTTCTCATAGAAAGAATAAATCTCAAGCAGAGGCGGTGGTTGGAACTTTTAAAAGACTATGACATAAGCCTGCACTATTATTCGAGCAAGGCGAATGTGGTAGCCGACGCCCTCAGCAGGTTATCTATGGGTAGTTTTTCTTATGTGGGGAAATAAAAGAGGGAGATGGTGAAGGATATTCACCGATTTTCAAATTTAGGAGTGCGGCTTTTGATTTTTAAGGTTGGAGGAGTGGTTGTTCATGAGATAGCTAAATCTTCCCTATGTGTAGAAGTCAAAGAGAAGTAGGTTGAAGATCTCATCTTGATGCAGATTAAGAAAGATATGGGTCAACAAAAGGTATTGTCTTTTGAAATTCGTAGTGATGGTGTTTTGAGATACCAGGGTAGATTGTCTGTGCAAGATGTATATGGTCTGAGGAAATGAATCCTTGATGAAGCTCACACGTCGAGGTATATTGTTCACCCTGGCTCTACTAAGATGTATAAAGATTTGAAAACCATTTATTGGTGGAATAATATGAAGCGTGATGTGGCTAACTATGTTGCTAAGTGTTTGAATTGTCAACAAGTTAAAGTGAAACATTTTAGGTCAAGTGGTTCTTCTCAAGAAATAGCTTTGCCTTTGTGGAAGTGGGAGATGATTAATATGGACTTCATTACAAGACTTCTGAGGTCCCAAAACCAGTATGATTCCATTTGGGTGATTGTAGATAGGTCGACCAAGTCAGCTCACTTTCTACCTATTAGGACAAATTTTTTGGGAGAGGATTATGCCAAGTTGCTCATTGCAGAAATAGTTTGTTTGGATGGGGCACCTGTGTCCATCATATCTAACAGAGGTACACAGTTTTCTACATAATTTTGGAGATCATTTCAAAAGGGTTTAGGTACCCAAGTGAATTTGAGCACGACTTTCCACCCTCAGACAGACGGGCAAGATGAGCATACCATCCAGACCCTTGAGGATATATTGAGGGTCTGCGTGATTGATATTCAAGGTAGTTGGGTAGAGCACTTTCCATTGATAGAGTTTGCATATAATAACAGTTTCCATTCTAATATTAAGATGGCACCTTTTAAGGCATTGTATAGGAGAAGATGTCGGTCCCCGATAGGATGGTATAAAGTAGGTGATATGCAGATATTTGGGTCTGATCTTGTTCATCTGGAAATAAAGGATGTGAAAATCATTAGAGAATGACTTAACATAGCTCAGAGTCATCATAAGTCCTATGCCGATATTAGGAGAAGAGATCTAGAGTTTAAGGTTCGAGATTGGGTGTTTCTCAAGGTTTCTCCCATGAAAGGAGTCATACGATTCAAGAAGAAAGGTAAGTTGAGTCCTCTCTATATAGGACCATATCAGATTGAAAGAAGGATAGGTGAAGTTGTGTATGAGGTTAAATTGCTAGCTAGTTTGGGTTTGGTTCATCTGGTATTTCATATATCTATGTTGAAGAAGTGTATTGGAGACCATTCTTTAGTATTTCCTATCGAAGAAATCAAAGTGACAGACCCTTATCCTATGAAGAAGAGCCTATAGAGATTTCGGATCGCCAAGTTAGAATATTGAGGAACAAATAGATAGCCTACGTTAAAGTGTTGTGGAGAAACCAGAAAATTGAAGAAGAGACTTGGGAATCAGAAGTTGAAATGAGACTTAGATACCCAGGTCTTTTTGATCCAATGAATGATGAAATGGAAGGTACAATCCTTGCCTTATTCTTTCTATACCTTAGTATGCATGAAATTATGCTTTTCTATATCCGGCGTCAACATTCGGGGATGAATGTTCCCAAGGGGCAGATATTGTAATGCCCCAAAGTTTTTCTTAGCTAAATTTTGTCCTTAAAATATCAAACATTGGCTTCGAGAATGATTTATACTTTTTCCCGGTGGAATCCCTTAGATTTAAAATTTTTATTTCATAGATGATTGAATAAGTTTTTCGTCAACATAAGATGCGTCCAAAATGGATACTTAGTGAAGGAGTTCAAAACGGATACTCAGTGAAGGAGTTATGGGTAATTTAAGTCCTAGTCATAAAACACCATCATTTCTGTCCTTGGCGCATCTCAGAGAGGGTGTAAATGACGATGGATGATTTCGAATGGGACTCTGCGATGGTGGTACATTGTGGAGTGGGCTGAATTCTCATTCGTCATTTTCCAATAAGCCACCACGATAATGGCGTATTGCGATGGCCCATGAAATCGGTCTCCCAGTTATATTTTATTACCGGTCTCATTAAGGGTATATTGGATATTTTTCCAAACACGAGATTTTAACGCCGATTGAGGATATTACTCATACATTCACCAAAAATATTCAAGAACATTCTCTAGGATTCCATATTGATAATCCAAATAAATCAAGATTCAATAGTGGTTTTCAAAACAAATTGAAGATTTGGAATACCCAAGCCGTGGGAATCAAGAAGCATCCTTTAAATTTCTAGATAGAGGTACGTGGGGTTTATCCTAAAAACTACATGGGCTTAAAACCATTAGAGCATGATTTTAAGATTTTTATGCATGAATTTCAAAGGGGTTTTGGAATCTATGTTCTAAATTACATACTCCGAATGTTTTAATGTTACTATTGTTTTGACCTTGTGGTCATATACCCTAAATTGATTTATATGTATACGTATATGTATGTAATTTGATATTTAAGATGGTTGAAAAAATATATTCCCCCCCCCCCCCCCTCGTGTATTGGATTAAAGATTATGGTTTTGTGATTTGGAAGATGTTTTTGCAATATTATAGCATTTGAGCATAATTTGAAATTGTTGAGAGGGTGTTTCTTGGTATAAATGTGTTCTTGTGTTAAAGAGAAAGAATTTCATGTGAATTGAGAACTTTGACATGACCACCTTATACTATACTACTGAATGCTTGACAAAGATGAGTTCCTTGTATGTGTTTACATGAGGTTTGAGAAAGAGTTTCTTTGAATAGAATTATTAAAATGGTGGTCCCAAAACTTTTGTTTTGAAAATAGAGATTTATGATAGACTAATAATGGCTCAGAGATGGGACTTGCAAGTTAATGGTATGACGATACCATATGTATTTATGCCATAACAGATTATGTTTTCAGAGCATGTTTTCAAAGACTGTATGTTTTGATAGAGTTTTAAAAAGGGGATTAAAGAGGTTTAGGCAGTTACCCGAAGATGGCATGAGTTAAAGAAACTCTTAGCCTAAAACCGTATTTGCCGATATAGGTAGATTATTATTGTATGATGGAAATGGCCGTGTGGCGTAGTAGATTCAGAGACTCTGACCTTTGCGGCACACTTGGGTTGGGGGCTTCACTGCCAAGTTAATGGCAGTTTCCATATAACCCATGGAATTTTTCAGAGTTGTAGGGCATACCACCTAGCGCAGAAGTAACACAGATTTTAGAGAGTTAAGATGATTTTTACATAGTCTTTAAAAT
>NW_025837406.1:0-23582 GCF_002878395.1 Capsicum annuum | reverse complement strand
ATGCATGATCACCAAATAGAGAAGGGTGTTTCAGGCCTTTATAGTTCGGGATGTCCATCATGGTCAGGCCCTCGTTTGGGATGTGACATAATGGGTAATGCTTTAAGATACATCAATGAACATATCAGCTATGTGATGACCATGGTTAGACATACCACCAACAATATCATCCAACCTTAATATAATATCATGGACAACAACAACAGGATAATTATTCTAAAATTCCTCACCCAATTCTTGAGTTTCCTTTGCATGACATGGTGAAGTTCATCATATGACATGTATATTGAATGGTTAATTTAGAGAAAAAGTGCTTTGTCATGAATTTGTTGCTCTTGGAGTTCAATATTAGGTGGGAGAAGACACGGGGTGGTCTATAACAATGTAGGTGATGGATATGAAGATGAAATCCTAGAGGCAACAATGGGAGAGATGTAGAAATATTATTAGTTTCTCTTAATCATAGTAGTTGTTATTGCATCTTTTTCTTAGTTTGAATCTTTCGCCTTTCGGTATTCAATCACAATCTTAGTTTATTCATTATATAAAATCATACAAAATAAGAATAAAACTATTATTTCATGATCTTTACTTGAAAAGGAGTTGTTCTACATACGTTTTGACAAAAAATTTAGTGAATAAACCTTACATATTAACCTAAGACTTTGCTTCTTAAAACCTGGAGAGTTTTAGGCTTTTGTGGGGCTGAAAAAGATGGTATTCTTGGGATTTAGGGAAACTAAAATACTAAGTACAGTTTAAAATAGGTGGGGGATGGTTTCAATTAAGCAAAGGATCAAAAGGTCGTTGAAAACACGTCAAAAATTTAAGACCACTGTGACTATCCCCTCCCTGTAAGGTTCGTGGCACAGTGTTGTCCCAAACCCTTACTATTTTGGGCCCCAAAATTTTGCTTTTCTTGTCTTCTTGCTCTGTGTCATGGTTTTGGATGTGGGCTCTTACTTTGTGGCATGTCGGGCAACCCCCACACTATGAAAACTCAAGTTCTAAGGCCCTAATTCGATCAATAAAAACATTTAACAAATATTTGAAACTCAACCAAATCCATTTTCCTACCTTAAAAGGCTCAACAAAGATCATTTAAGAATGTTGAAACTCATCAAAACTATGGGGAGTTACAAATAAAGGTGGTATTTAAAGGTTGCTTTGTTCTACTATAAAATGAGTGAAGTCATCCAAATAAATCATTCTACACACCACAAAAAACACAATGAGAGCTTACTAAGATAAAAGAGTGAAGTTGCGTGGAAAACAATAGAACACTCTATAGTAATCTCTGAAGAAACCACTAAGTAAATTGATGGTGATGACAACACACACCGATCCTAGAAAAGAGGACATTTATAATTCCACATAAATCTCCTGATTTTAAATCCTTCACAATGTTATTGTTAAAGATTGTGTTTCAATTAATTTTGAAACAATACATTGGTTATAGATTTTTTGGAGTTATGTTTCTATTAATTTTGAAATAGATACATCAGTTAAAAGTTTTGAGTTACAAAGAACATGAATTTGACAAATTCATTCTTCCTTAAATCTTACATTTTAGGCTCTTGAAAGAAAGTTACCTTCTATTTTAAAGTATTCATGAACCTATTAACTATTAATTAATTAATACTTTCTCTTGCAAGAAACTTTTATCCTATAAATAGTGTTTCTTTTGTTTGGAACGACAAGTACTCAAAAAACACTATCCCCTTAAAAACATTAGTGAGACATTGATCAAATGGTGAAATCACCAATTCAAGAATAGAACAGCAACATTATTGAATACTACCTGTTTTGTGGATTAGTTGAGTCCCGAAGATAGAGTTGTTACTAGTTTTTCCGTTTGCTCGTGGGAGAGACTCCAACTATCTTCAAGAAGTGCATTATCATGTCTCTAAGCATAGAAAGTTTTTTTTTTTGAATTTCTTGTACACTTATCATTATTTTTCTAACAATTTGAAGATAGTTGACTTAATGGGTTCTACATCAATATCAAATAGTATTCGATCTTTGCCTAATCCTAATTTTGAAATATTTGATGGCAAAGACTTTTCTACATGGCATGGAAAGATGAAATTCTTTTTAAGACAATTAAATTTGGCATATGTTCTTGAAGAACCTTGTCCTAATGCTCCTGGTTCTGAGGTATCATCTGACGAGGCTAATTTGATTAAAGAACAAATTGACAAGTGGCAATATGATTATTTTGTGAAAAATTATATTTTTGGAGGAATGTCCAATAAATATTATGATCAATATTATATTAAATTCAAATATTATAAAGATATATGGGACACTTTTCAAGCTATTTATTTAGTAGAAGAGGCGAGTTCTAAAAAATTTCTCATTTCAAATTAGATGGACAAAGTGGTTGATGACAAGTCAATCACTAAACAAGAACAAGAATTCCAACTTATAGCTAATAAAATCATTACATCTGGAATTGCTCTTGATGAAATCTTTCATGTTGGTTCTATTGTATCAAAACTTCCTCCATCTTGGAAAGAGTACCGAAGTAAACTCTTATACAAAAATAAAGATTTTACTCTCGAACAATTGTGGTAACACTTGCAAATTCAAAAAGAGACACGATGGCATGATACTAATATTTGAAGGAAGCTTTCATATTGGTATAGTGTTAGGTGCTAAATCAATACCAAATTCTGACTCTCATACTAGACATAATCGTAGAAACTCTTCAAGAAATACATCAAAAAATTCCTTCGTAACAAGTAGCTCTTAAAAACTAAGTGCTCCCTCTCTAACATCATTTTTCATAGCTAAGAGACTCGTACAACTTTCTTCAATAGTCGCTGGGTATTCATAAAAGATATAACCTTACTAACCTCTAGAACTTGACCCCCTTTTAATAGAAAACTAGGATCGTTAGGTATCTCAAATCAAACTATCCTTGCATGAGAATCTACAGTAGCATAGCAAGGAGATAACCAGTAATTCCCATTAACACATCAAATTTAATCATATCAAGTACTATCAAGTCAGCATGAGTATCCCTACTTTCCACTACAATCTGGAAATCGCGGTACACATACTTAACTAATAAAGAATCTCTTACAGGAGTAGCAATAGGAAATGGATAATTTAACATCTCTAGCTGTCTATTAAGTCTCATAGCAAAGTAAGAGGACATATACATCAAATTAAAGAATATACATCAAATGAATATATAAAAAGAATACCAGTAACTACTGCATTCACGGCCTGATCCTCCTTCCTAATAAGTCCAAGGATTCTCGAATGACCTCTACCACCACTTACTTAAGCCTGATTTCCAGCAATCAAATCTCCATTACCTAGACCTCTATTTCTGGTACATGTATTATGAGTATCTTGAATAGGTGCATCTAACTTACCAGAACCCTAACTAACATTTCTTGGAGGCTGATGACAATCCCCAATACGGTGACCTAACTAACCACATGGAAAATACTCTCCAGTCAAAACACGACACTGGCCCATATGTGATTTGCCATAATTCTGGTAGGATGGAGTAGTGGCATATATTTGTCTCGAACTATGATATCCATGAGATGCTGAAGACCCCTGAGTACACTATCTTGGAGGTGGCTTGTATGCAGACTATGAGACCGAATCTATCCTTGTCTGATGGCCTTACAGTTTTCCCTTACTTCCCACTATAATATTTGCACTAAATTCACCACTAAAAGATACCCCATTTTAGCCTTTTTATAAACATAATAAGTTGCCCGCTCGCTCTACACGACCCTTGTCCTCAAGTTTTCTAGCAGGATCCATTATCTCTTAATAGGTCAAGACTTTTAATTGCGAGGCTACTGCATTTTAGAGACGAGCAACCATCCCATTAACAAACCTCTGGACTCGAAATATTTCTATGAACACCAAGTACGGAGCATATCTAGCAAGATTGCAGAATTTTGTATTATAAGTTGAGATGTCCATATCTGGAGTTTGGACTAATTTTTCAAAACTAATCTACATATTTTTGCTTTTGATTGTCAGAAATAAAATTATCCATGAAGAACTTAGTGAGCTCATCCTATATCAGTGGTGTTGCTCTAGCTGGACTTTTAAGCAATATTGTGTCATACCAAGTGTTAGTCATGTCCTTGAATTTGTATGATGTAAACTCCATAGCCATCTCACTAGAATATCCTAGCGCACACAGTGACTTGATTGTACCATCCAAAAAGCTTTGAGGATCAACTAAACTATTTAAACATGATTTTTGGTAGCTCACACAGTGACTGGTAGTGAATTCACTACGGTCTCACCACTATATCTACCTCGGCCCTTTTGTGAGCTCCGCCTCTTGCCCTACCATTAGTTGCTAAAGCGTAACCATCTCATTATAAAAATGACATGATCCAAACTAGGAACTTGTCGTAATGGTCATCCCAAGTCTAACAAGGACCGGAGACCACCTCTAATATCCAATCAAACCTCCAATCATACAAGATAGAGTTATATACCACTCAAGACTTTGGGATAGGTCCATGACCAACCCAAATAAGTCAAACCATCAAACACCGAACTAACAACCATAACACAAACAATCCATAACTATTCCATAACATAGTAAGATTGAACAATCACAAATCAAATATAGTCAAACTGTATCAGCCATAATACCAATACCAATGCTAAAGCTTATATCAATACCGAAACCGCCCATACCAACCCAAAGTAGTCTCACAAAGGCTCTATCCGAAAGTAAAATAATATTCGATCGGTATATGCCCCCTACCATAGCCAAAATAAAAGTCTAATAAATGACCAAATTATGAAGAAAAGACTATAACATGAAATGGTGCCTTCTGGAGTATGGAATCTCACCACTTCAATCCAACACAAGTTGTCCACAAACCCAATCACTTAGAAGGAGGAGTAGTATGGCTGATTCTTGCATTGTATGAGGATATAGCACCCAAAGATGGGTTAGCGGGTGAATGCTAGTATGCACTCAGTATAAGGTTTAAACAATGCCAATATTTAAAACTAGGTGAATGACTATTTGTATTCATGTTCATATATATATATATATATATATATATATATATATATATATATATATTAAATTCGTTCCCGGTAAGGGAACCAGGTTTAGCATGGCTTTAAATCCATTAAACTGGGTTTGCATAGCTTAACCATCCTAGAACCACCCATGGGCTATATGAGTTCAGTGTTATCCCCTGAACAGGCCTCGGTACATCTAGCCGCATGAACTGGAGATATCATAGGGGCAGGGGATTCCCATGTATCCTTCACCCTCCACGATAAATATATACAAGTATAACTTAGGGGATTCTCGTGTACCCCTCAAGTATATGGTCGACATGACCAATCCTCATGTCAGTAAACATGAGTTTCTAGTATCTATCTATTAGACTCACACTTCACGATTGGTTATCACAACCAACCATTATTGCCTAATTAAAACCATTACCAAAAAAATAAACCACCAATTCCATATATTATTTACCAAGGCAATAAGAAGTGGTATCGTCATATCAACTATAGCTTGCAAGAAATAACCTTAGCCAACACTTGGGAGATTATCATATACCCCGTAGGTTCCATTATTAGATTCACTTTGGGGATTCCCGTGTACCCCAGAAGGTTTTTAAATCAAACACATGGACACCAAGGCCTTACCATTTAACCATTAAACCAATTTAGGCTCCATTACCATATTTTAACATTCAAAGTTATCAATGAAAGTTCAACTATGTAATAAAAGAATTCTCATAGGTATTTTAACAAATATGTTGAGGGCATATAGTTTCTAAAACCAAAACCAAGTACAAATTGACCATTCCCATGCAACCACATGTTCAAACAACCATTATAATATGAAAACCATAAGTAAAAACATGGGAAAATATAAATCAACCAATAATAACGAAAACCCCCAACATATAATTCAAATCCCAAAACCATATCACAATTATGACATGAAAACCATTCATAAAACTTGCCTATAATTGAAGTAACAATGAGGGAAGAGTATAATGCCTTAGATTGCAAAGAAGATAAAGAAAAACCACCCTTAAGAGCTTTAATTGACCGCCTTGAAGAAAACCCTAGTCTTTCTTTAACCCAAGAGCTTGAGAGAGTTTAAATAGAGTTTTTGAGTGTTTAAGATTAGAATAATAGGGTAGATTAAGTCCCAACAGTGTTTTAGGTCATGGGGTCATACAAGGTTAAGAGGGAAAATGTCCAAAATACCCCCAACTTAAACTATAAAAATTACCGCAGGAGGGTACGACTTCACCACCCAAACCATACACTATCATACGAGTGGTACCCACCACTCGTATCCTAGGCATCAAGTTTGACACCAACACTATCCAACGTACGAATCCCTAGACCAAGTCGTATCCACCGCATATGACTAGTACCCTAGAATCGTACCCTAGGCTAACTTTAAAGAGCATAACACGCTGATCATCATATGAGATGGCTTTACTCACTCGTACCATCTCCATATGATTCGTATGGTGCCTACTTGTACCTGTGAGATTAACCACCCAAGAACACATTGAGTAACATATGACCAAGATCCCCTATATCGTATCCATATCATACGACTGGTATCCACAAACCATATGATGTCTAGAAGCTCAAAACTCAGAAAATTTCTAAGGATTAAAACCCAGGGTGTTTTAATTCTCCCCCACTTGGATCATTCATCCTTGAATGATTGTTCAGGGCAATTCAAAAATGATTTACACCCCAACATCTCCACTCTAACTTTTAACTATGTTAGAAAACAAAGATGCAAGGAAATTAATCTTTTCTTTAACAATGTTTGAAACAAAAGTATGATGAAGAACACATTTCTTCTGCATGAATTCCCAAATAAAAAAATAGGAACAGATACTTGGACTTCATATCCCCTTCTGCTTCCCAAGTAGTCATTTCAACCTTATGGTTCCTCCATAGAACCTTAACCAAAGCAACATCCTCCATCTACAACCAACAAATCTGCCAATCGAAGATCTCAACCAGGACCTCCTTATAAGACAAAGAATTCGAGATACCTATATCTCTAATAGGCACAATCTAAGATGGCTCACCCATGAACTTTCTCATCATAGAAACATGGAACATCAAATGAATGGATATTAAACTAGATGGCAACTCCAACTCATATGCAACCTTACCAGCCCTGGTCAAAACCAAGTAAGGACCAACATACTGGGGATTGAGTTTCTCCTTCTTACCAAACCGTATCACTCCCTTTATAGGAGACACTTTTAGGAATACCCTATCCCCAACCTCAAACTCTAACTCTTGTCACCTCATATAAACATAGGACTTTTAGCAACTTTGGCCATCCTTAATCCTATCCTAGATAACCTTTACCTTTTCCATGGCTTGGTGAACCTAATTTGGCCCAAACATCTCTACCTTGTCGACTTGAAACCACCCAATAGAAGATCTACATCTCTTACCTTACAAGGAATCAAAATAGAGCCTTTCCAATGCTAGAGTGATAGCTATTATCAAGAAAACTCTATAAGAGGTGAATGCTCAACCCAACTACCATAATAGTCAATCACACACACCAAAAGCATATCCTTTAATGTCTGAATAATCCTTTCTTATTTCCCATCAAACTGTGGGTGAAAAGCTGTACTCACACTAACCTTAGTCTCCAAATTTTTGGAAATAACAACCAGAAGTGAGATGTAAACTACGTACCACGATTAGAGATGATAGAGATCGGTACGCCATGCAGCTTCACAATCCCATAAAGATACAATATTGCATAATCTTTAGCAGAGAAATTAGTCCTCACTAGCAAGAAGTGAGAATACTTTGTCATCCTATCCACAATGAACTAAACCAAATCAAATTGGTTTTGTGATCGTGGTGGACCGATATCAAAATCCATGTTGATTGCCTCCCACTTCTATTCAGGCTACTCAATTTCTTGATATGAACCTCCAGGCCTCATGTACTCAACTTTCACTTGTTGACACACTGAACACTTGGCCACAAAATTAGCCATATCCCTCTTCATACCATTCAACCAATACATCTCCTTGAGATCATGATACATTTTAGTAAACTAGGATGAGTAACATAGCGCGATTTGTGTGACTCAACCAATATCCTTTCTCACAAACCATCGACATCGGGGACACGTAACCTTATTTAGTAATGCAAGGTACCATCACCACTAATCTTAAATGCCACCTTCTTTTCCCACCTACACTTTCATTGATTTTTATTAAGACATAATCTAACACTTGTTTCTCCTTAATTTCAGCACCTAGAGATGACTGTGCCACCTTCTAAATGAAACACCACCATCTTCAAAGTTAAAGAGACAAACTCTAAGGTTAGCTAAATGGTGAATATCCCTCACTATATCCCTCTTCTCCTCATCTATATGAGCTAGACACCCCGTGGACAACCTGATAAGAGCATGAACAACAACATTATCCTTACCTACATGGTAGTGAAGACTCATGTCATAATCCTTCAGCAACTTAAGCCACCTTCTTTGCCTGAGATCTAGTTCCTTCTGAGTGAACACATACTGCAGGCTCTTATGATCGGAGAAAACATCCACATGCACTCCATACAAATAGTGCCATAAGATTTTCAGCACAAATACTATAGCTAACAGCTCCAAATCATGAGTAGGATAATTCCTCTCATGCACCTTCAACTGTCTAGAACCAACCGTAAGCTATCACCTTACCATATTGCATCAGAACACAACCATATCCCACATGGGATACATTACAATAGACAACAAACCCCTCAGTGCTTTCATGAAAAGTCAAAATTAGAGCTGAAGTTAGCTTATCCTTCAGCTTCTCAAAACTACCCTTACACAAATCAAACCAAAAAAATTTAACCTTTTTCTAAGTTAATTTAGTCAATGGGGAAGCTATAGAAACAAAACTCTCCACAAACCTCCTATAATAACTCTCTAAACCCAAGAAGCTCCGAATATCGATTGGATTCGTGGGTGTAGGCCACTTCTTAACCACTGTAACCTTTTGCGAATCTACCACGATTCCCTCACTAGAAATAATATGACCCAAAAAAGTGACAACGTTCAACCAAAACACATATTTAGAAAATTTAGCATACAATTGTTGTTCTTTAAGAGTCTCTAAAACAACACGAAGGTTATTGGAATGATCCATCGTACTCCTAGAGTACACTGGAATGTCATCTATGAATACAATGACGAGCAAATCCAGAAATTAATGGATGATCATATTCATCAAATCCATGAATGTTGTCGGATCACTAATCAATGCATACGACATAACAGAAACTCAAAGTATCCATACCAGGTATGGGAAAAAGTATTAGGGATAGCTACCTCCCTAATCTTTATCTGCTGATACCTAGACCAAAGATCAATCTTATAAAAGAATTCAGCACCCTACAACTAATCAAACAAGTCATCTGTTCTTTGAAGAGGGTACTTATTCTTTACCATTACCTTATTCAATTATTGGTAACCAATACACATACGTAGGGAACCATCCTTGTTATGCTTGAACAATACAGGTGCACCCCACAGGGACACACTAGAATAGATGAAACCCTTATCTAAAAGATCCTTTAACTGCTCCTTAAGTTCCTTCAACTCAGTCGAAGTCATTCTGTAAGAGGGAATAAAAATTAGAAGACTGTCCAAAACAAGGTCAATCCCAAACTCAATCTCCCTATTTGGAGAAACACCAAGAAGGTTATTAGGGAAGACTTCAAGAAATTCATTCACCACCTGAACTGAATGCAAAAAAGGACCCTCCAAGTTAGAATCTTTAACCTAGACTAACTCAATCTCCCTATCTGGAGGAACACCAAAAAGGTTATGAGGGAAGACCTCAAGAAATTCATTCACCACCTGAACCGAATACAAAGAAGGACCCTCCAAGTTGGAATCTTTAACCTAGACTAATTGATAGAGACACCCTTTGGAGATTAATCTCTGAGCTTTAAGATATGGTATAAACTTCATCTTAGAAGCTAGGTAAACACCCTCCCACTCAATAACTGTCTCATTAGGAAATTTAAAGACAACTCTATAGGTCCGAAAATCTAAGGACGCGTAGCATGATTACAACCAATCCATCCCTAGAATAACATCAAAATCCACCATATCTAACTTATACAAATCCACCAAAGTCTCCTTACTACAAACAAATACCACACACACCCTATAGACTCTTTTAGCAATCACAAAGTCACTTACTGAGATAGAAATAGAAAAGGGTCCAAAACACACTCTGGACTAACACCAAAATACACAACCATAAATGGGGTCATATAAGAGAGTGTGGACCTCAAATCAAGTAAACAATATGCATCACAGGAAATAAGTTTCAACATAATAGTCATGACATCCGGCAATGCCTCAGAATCCTACCGAGTAGTGAGTACATAAAGATGATTCCGACAAGCGTCAAAACTAGAGGGTGTACCCCTTGGTGCTTGGTCTAAAGAAGATGCAGCAGGAATCTTGTTTTCCCAGATGAAACCTTACTAACAGGATAGTTTCTAAGCATATGCTCTGTCTGACCACAACCGAAGCACTTGTCCCTTCCCTTAACAAAGAAACCCCAATGGACACGACCATAGAAACTATAGAGCTGAATGGGCCCCACTAACCTTACATCTTGCACATTGTTCCCTAAATTTACTCCACCATAGAAATGTTTATGCCTCGATGGCTTACAATAGGGAGCACTAGTCGTCGAGTAAAACCTAGAGTTGCACTACTTCTTCTTGGTCCATTTACCATCATCCCTGCGACTCCGTTGTTGGCTACCACCCTGCTTAGAAAATCTAAACTTCTTTCCTTTCCTTTTACTTAACTAAAAATACCTTTTTTTCCTTCTCCATCTGTTCCATATAAATAAAAAACCTAGAGATATCCATGTACTTATTAAGCAACACAACCTTACTTTCAAGGATATACTCACAAGATAGTCTTGAAGAGAACTTTATCATCTAGGCCCTTATATTGGAAACCATCTCCAGAGAATACCGACACAGTTGGTAAAACTTTAAGGAATACTCCTTGAACGACATCTTTCTTTGTTTCAAAATAACAAACTCCTCTATTTTTGCTTCACTCAACTCTTGAGAAAAGAAAAGGTATATAAATACATTAGAGAAATCCTCCCATAGTGATGACTCATCAGTGTCACCCCTTTTGTAATCCCATTCCTCATACTATTGGTACGCTGTGTCTTTCAGCTGATAGGCTACAAACTCCACCCCTTCCATATTCATGGTATGCATAACCCTAA
The DNA here is from genome assembly GCF_002878395.1 of Capsicum annuum. Taxonomy (NCBI): domain Eukaryota; kingdom Viridiplantae; phylum Streptophyta; class Magnoliopsida; order Solanales; family Solanaceae; genus Capsicum; species Capsicum annuum. The sequence continues at coordinate 12,279 of NW_025837406.1, read as the reverse complement.
AAATCTTTTCTATCTTATTTAATAAACCCTGAGGATCTTCCTCTACCTTAATACCAATAAAAGTTGGTGGATCCAGCATCATAAACTGGCCAACCCTCATAGCCTTAGAAGATGGAGTAGTAGATACACCACGCTCAGCCTGAGAAGCTACCAATTGAGCAATCATATGAATTAAATGATGAAACTTAGCATTCATCACATAAGCCTGAGGAGAAATAGGGAACCTACGAAACTCCAGGACAATCAGGAACTTAACCCTTAGAACAAGTATGGATCTCATAAGTAGAGCGAGTTCTATCAACATTGTCCTAAGTTGGGATAGAGGAGTTTTCATGCATATTAGATCATCGAGGCATGATCTGAAAAGCAAACAAATGAGAACTAGAAAAGATTCCAGGACTTAGACTCCAAAGCTTAAAAATAAAACATAAGAATGAAAAACATTCCTAAATGTCTTGTAGCCTCTATCTAATGAGTGTGGCGTGCTACACACCCTTAAAAGAGACTCTAATCGACAAAAATTTATAGACTCTAAATTTACCATAAACCTAAAGCTTTGATACCAACTTAACACGACCCAAACCAGGGCGTTGTCATAATAGGCCTACCAAGTCTAATAAAGACCGGAGACCACCATCAATACCAAATATAACTACAATCACATACCTTGAGTCAGATGAATTTCAATCAAATAACAAGATAGAGTTATGTACCACAAAAGACTATGGGATAGGTCCATGACCATGACAATCCTAAACAAGTCAAACCATCTAACACTAAACTAACAACCATAACATATACAAATCCATAACCATTCCATAACATAGTAAGATGGAACAATCACAAATCAAATACAGTCAAACGGTATCAGTCATAATACCAAGGTATTAGTCATAATACCAATACAAATGACAAGGATAACAACAATACTAACACTAATCATACCAAACCAAAGTAGTCTCACAAAGCCTCTATCCGAAAGTAAAATAATATCAAATCAGGATATTCTCCCGACCATAGCAAAAACCAAAGGCTAATAGATGACCAAAGTATGAAGACAAGACCATAATATGAAATGGAGCCTTCTGATGTATGAAAGCTCATCATATCAAGACAACATAAGCTATCCCAGAATCCAATCATTGAGCAAGAGTAGTATGGTCGATTCCTACATTGAATTGGGATACAGCACCCGAAGGCAGGTTAGTAAGTGAACACTAGCATGCACTCAGTATAAGGTTAAACTATTGCAAATATTTAAAACCAGGTAAATAACCATATACATTCAAGTTCATACATATATATATATATATATAATCTAGGTTAGGGAAAGGAATCAGGTTTAGTATGCCTTTAAAATCATTAACCTGGGATTTTTGTAGCTTAACCATCCTAGAACCTCCCATGGGCTATATGGGTTCAGTGTTACCCCTGAATGGGACCCAGTGTATGTAGCCGTATGAACTGGAGATATCGTGGACCCTTCAACCTCTATGCAACATATATACAAGTATAAATTAGGGGATTTCCATCTACCCTATAAGGATATGGTCACCATGACCAATCCTTATGTCAGAAAACATGAGTATCCAGTGTCCATCCATTAGACTCATACCTTCACGGTTAGCTAACACAACCCACCATTATTGAACTATTAAAACCATTAGCACATAACCAAATAACCAATTCCATATATTACTAACCAAAGCTATAAGAAGTGGTATAGTCATATAGACTATAGCTTGCAAGCAATGTCCTTAGCTAATACTTGGGGGATTTCTATATACCCCATAGGTTCCATTATTAGATTCACTTGGGGATTCTCGTGTACCCCATAAGGTTTTTAAATCAAAGCCATGGCCACCAAGGCCTTAACATTTAATTACTAAAACTAATTAATCAATTTAGGTTTCATTACCAGATTATACCATGCAATTTTTCAATGAAAGTCTAACTATGTAATAAAAGCATTCTCATATGCATTTAAACAAATATGTTGAGGGCATATAATTTCAAAAATCAAAACCAAGTACTATTTGACCATTCTCATGCAACCATATGTTCAAACCACCATTATACTATGACACCATGAGTAAAACTATGGGAAAACATAAATCAACAATTAATAACAAAAACTCCCAACATATAATAAAAAAACCCAAAGCCACATAACAATTATGCCATGAAATCCATTCATAAAATATGCCTTTAGTTGAACTAACTATGAGGGAGGAGTAACATACCTTAGATTGCGAAGAAGACGGATGGAAACCACCCCTTAGAACCTTAATTGACCACATTGAAGGAAACCCTATCATTTGCTTAAACAAAGAGCGTGAGAGAGTTTAGGGAGAGTTTTTGAGTGTTTAATATTATAATAATAGGGTAAATAAAGTCCTAATAATGTTTTAGGTCATGGGGTCATCAGGGGTTAAGAGGGGAAATTTCCAGAATACCCCTAACTTTAACAGTAAAAATTCCCATAGAAAGGTTCGACTTCACCAGCCAAACTGTACCTTATCATATGACTAGTACCCATCTCTCATATCTTAGGAATCAATTAGGACTTCAATACTGTCCAACATATGAGTCCCTAGACCAAGTCGGATCTACCACGAACGACTAGTACCATAAAACCATACCCTAGGACAACTTCTTAGAGCATCACATATTGATTATCATAGGAGATGGCTTTACTCACTCGTACTATCTCTATATGATTCGTATGATATCCACTCAAACCTTAGACTATAATCACCTAAGGCCACACTAAGTAACATATGACCAAGACCCCCTAAACCGCATTCATATCATACGACTGGTACCCACAAGTCGTATGATTTCCAGAAGCTCAAAACTTAAGAAATTTCTAAGTATCCAAACCCATGGTTTTTTACAAAACAAATATAGTTATTCATCTAACTGGTCATAAATGTCACACATACAAGGAACAATGAGATAAAAAACTAAGACGCAACCCTCCATGTTCTCACAGAATTATGATTAGAGAAATGGCTGATAACATAACCAAAATTGAGATTCTAATACTATGGTGTGCTCCAATAATAATAAAATTAATCTAAACTCTGATAGCAACTTTTTCATGACTCAAATTAGGATTGTAATGACTCGAGACTTACCCCTAGTCATCACACGATGCTTATAACCCCGAAGGACCACAAGCTAACCCCATGAATGATATCTATTATGAGCACTGGACAAATAATACTAAAATAAATATAGAATAACAGGATGAAATACCATAAGGTTCAAAACATCTAAAATATGAATAATTAATACTAATATCAGAATCAAAAATACTATTTGAATCTAGTCTAAAAAGCCTCTAACTGAATCTGTCTGAAATTGGAGTTGATGAGAAAATCCCCCAACTAACTCCATCTACTAAAATACTACTAAGCTGAAGTACTAAAATGAAAGCATATCCTCGATTGATGGGGACTCACTGCTAAATTTGCTACAGCTGGCAAAATCTGACAAAGTACAATCATGAACTTGAGCGTCCAAACCTATGATATAAAACATCATAGCACAAGAAAGGAGTATGAGATCAGTATATGGGAATGTACTAGTATGCTAAATGAGGTAAGGCTGAATGTAGGGGTTCATATTCATGAACACTAACTAACTGAATGATATGTAAGTGCTAGATTAGCATATATCGAGGATCTATAACTACTGAACATACTGTGCATACTATGACTGAGTCTACTAAAACTAAATTTGATAATTGATAACTAAATATACTAATAAACTGGGATCATTGATAATCTAAATTACTATTAACTCAGTGACTTATTTGATAGTTTTGATTCTATAGAATTGAATTGAGTTTTATTCTAAAGAATGAGACTAAAATTGAAATGTGGGAGGTAATCATCTAACCGACATGCCCTAATCTGAACTAATAGGGGTCCAATCAATAACTCCAATTGAAAGGGTGCAAGTACTATGCTATGAGTAAAGAAAAGCTGAAGAGTAACCCTCTACTGTTAAGTTTCATAAACAAGAATAGTGGTACCCTCTACTGGCAGGTAGAGTACCTCATCAACCCTCAATTGGTAGGTTTGATGTCTCAACCTATACTGGATACGTAGTTATGGAATGCAAGGATTGCTTCTAAGGATTAAACCATCTGCTGGCAGGTGATCCCCAATCCTTGGGTTCACTCAGTGCTAAATTCTACTCCCAACTAAAAGACACAAAACTGATTAATTGGATTGAACTAGATTAATATTGATATCACTGAGTTTTCCTAAGTTCTGTGACTGATTAAGTTCTACTAAGTTCTGTAACTGACTGAGAAGAGTACTAATCATGAAATGACTAATACTATTCATAACTAACACTAGCTCTAGGTAAATAGCTAAATAGTCGGGTATTAAATACCCCCAGGACTCTATATCATGAAAATTAAGGCAAAGCATAATCTTGAATAACATAACAATGGTCACTTGGTCATCATTCATTCATAGAGATATTTCATCAAACACTTGTAATGCATTAACTTGTACATGGATGGAGAATACATGTTAGCATGCTATAATGAAATTATTTCATTCTCATAGATAATTTATCAAACACATAAGAAGCATACTTGGTTCATTAACTCATAAACACTTAGGGTTAACATGGTTACAATAATCAACTTGCAAATTGACGGGTTTATCATGACTATCATGTAATTCAACACATACTGGAATTAATTCTTGGAACTTGTAATCTAAATCATGGATTAAAACTCAAACGACACCATGAACATGAATACAATCAAATTAAAACATAGGTTTCATGAAATCCAAACTTGTATGTTGAAAAATGATTCTTGGGCTCCATGGAAGGTAAGGATCTATGGATGAACATCTAACATAACTTAATTTGTGAGTTTATTGGAGTTCTTGGAGAGATTTTTAGGATTGAAATTAATTTCTTGAACTAGGGTTTTTTCCTCTTGAGAGAGAATGACCTTTTGATTTTGGGGAAAAGGTGAATAATAAAGGGTTCTACATATTTTTAGGGCTTAAATCCCACATCTTGGTGAAATAAAATTAGGGGAAAAGATTGTTTTAACCCTGGGTGCGACTTTAATTTTTTGTGAAAGTTTTCTGATCTAAACGCCTAGAGCGATGCGCCACTATAGCACCAAGACACTGGAAAATGATGACTTTAAAATTGCATGGTAGCGTGACACAGTGGTATCACGTTGCCACTTTGTTTGTGAACTGAAAGTGCACCGCGATGTGGTGGAATCGCGTTGGTATACTGACAATTGACAATTATGAATTGTGTCTATAGCGTGACACATCAATATCATTGAACAATACTAGAAATTGAAAATTGCTATTTTAACACACTGAGCAATGTACTACTAGACTGAATGACGATGTTTAACAACTAAAACTTAAAATTGCCATAACTTCTTACCCAGTTGTCGAATTTAGGCGAATTTTATATCGTTGGAAAGCTAATTGAATTTCCTATTCAATGGCAGGATCTAATCTAAAAATTATAGAGTATTTCAAAAAATTTATTTTGGATAACCCATGTACTGAGGGTTAATCTAGGCTAGGGAAATATGGGGTATTAAAATATCTCTCTCTTGGGAACATTCATCATCGAATGTGGCTAGTTAAGAAGAGAGAATACTCATAGACTAACTTTTATGTACTAAACTAGACATGCACAACTAAACCATGATTATGTGACTGGTCTGATAGACTGAACTTACATTCTGAACATGCATATCTGATGTATGGGATACATAACTAAAGATACTGATAAGATAAGTTTACAAATTGAACATGCATGTCTGATGCATGAGTACATGTCTGAATGGATTAATGAATATATGACTGAATATGCATGAATGGGGACATGAGTACATGAATAAGTCTAAATCATGATACATGAACTGAACTGATTCCTTGGACACATGTCATGATAGGGGGTGGTCATACAGTTGAGATTGGGACTTGAGGGTAAACTATGAGGACCCATTACTTCAAATGGATTCGCTATGTGAAGAGAAAATGGAAGGTTTAGATCATGATAGCTTGGGGATTATAGTGCATCTCCCCCTTGGGACACTATGTCCCTCGAGAATACTAACTTGGTTGAGATACTAAAGAAAAGTATGAGATGATGCACGGGGCACCCATTAACTAAATCATGACTGGATATCTGGGATATGAAACTAAGGGATGATAGAGTGACTGGGCCCTATGCACTGTAACTACAAATTTTCAAACTTATACATATTCCTTGAATGCTCTCTCAATAATACACCTCACCTCGGAATGACACTTTGCTTGCGACTACTGCAAATATTTATATGAGTACTGATCACGAATGCCTAAACATACTAACTTATCTACTTAACTTAATAGCTAATATCAAAATACTGGGTGTGTGAGACTGAACTATACTTGGTCTAAATAACTGGACTAAAACTATAGATTATTATAAATATGAGAAAGAGTAGAACTAAGTAACATGAGACAACTGAGCATAAATTCATGAGAACGATAAAATTTAATAATGTAAGACCAAGAGTATAATATGATTCTAAAATAGTCTACAAATAGAGGTACTGATCTAATTACTGGGCTAAGACTATGACTGATACTGTAACTAAGATTGTACTGGAATTGAGTACTAAGTGAACTGGGACTCCTTACACTAGGAACTGTAATCATGTATGGTTTTTTATGATATAGCTGACATGTAAGGCATGAGTACTGACATTACTGACATCACTACTAAAATCTGAAAGCCTGGCTTAGTTACTTGTTCTACCATCTCCCCCATAGCTTAAGGCTATTATTCTAAATCTTTGAATAACTTAATAAACACTAAATCAAACTAAAACCACTTTGCTCTAGAGTCTGAGATATAATAATACTCATAAACACTAAACTCGTACTAAAGGACTACTCTTGATAACGTAAGGTCCACTGCACATACTTTTTTTGATACACAATTCTTAGCTTTCTATTGCCCCAACAATCATCATATAGAAACATCAACACCGATAAATCTTAGAATTCCCACTATTCTTTCCACTAGCTTAATATTCAAAGATTCAAACTTTGACTCTAACACATAACAGGGATATCTGCAAATCTTTAACAACCATACTACTTTCATCATAGCTTGCGAATATCACATCCACAACATATATTTCAAATCAACAAACTTGATGTAATATCCCGTTTTTCTGTAATATAATCTAAGTCCCAATACATGAGTATTCATATATAAAATTTTTGAAACACTCATTAATTTTTAGTTTAGAGGCTTCCATTGCATAGGAAATTGAATTAGCTTCCCAACGATATAAAATTCGCCTAAATCCAATAATCGGGTAAGAAGTTATGGAGATTTTAAGTTTTAGTCATTAAACACCGTCATTTTAACCCTTAGCACATCGTGGAGCCAGCATAAATGACGATTGTCAATTTCTAGTGATGCTTCATGAAACCACTATATCGCATTGTCAACCAAAATACCCTGTCATGATAATGGTGCATCATGCCAACGGCGAATTTCAAAATCAAAAGGGCACCGCGATTCCTTCGTGTCACACCAAGCCCTCAGTTCCTAGTTGTCCAATTCTAGTGACACGGCACGATAGCGCCACATCGCGTAAGCTAAAAATATCAAGAATTTTTTAGTAATTCTGAGTTTTAAATCTGAGGGTATTACAGTCTTTTTCCCCTCACCCTAGTTGACCTTTAACACGAAATTCACGCTAATTAACCCATTATTTCACTTTTTAATAACTTTTCCCCAAAATCAAAGAATATTCTCTTCCAATCAAGAACCCTAGCTCTCAAATAAGAGGTCAATCCTCAAGAATTCATCAAGAACTTCAAGGAATCCATCAATTAAGGTATGTTAGATTTTTATCCATGGATCCCTTTTATCCATGGAGTCCAAGCAATCTTTTTAAATTATAAAATTGTGATCTTTTCAAGTTATTATGTTTTAAATTGTGATTTCAGCCATGAATCTCCATGAACTATCATTTTATGCCATGTTACCATGAAATTATTATTATTATTTAATCCTCCCTATTTTAATGTTGTTATTTATTGAATAAGACCACTATTTAACTCTACTATGTCGGATTCATGCTATTTCTAGGTGTTTTAGGACATTTCTATGATTTTTTTAAACCATGAACTTCAAGTGTTTGATAAAATACCTACAAGAGTGATTGATTTAATAAAATCCTTCAAGTTTTAGCATCATTTCACTATTATTTTTTTTGAGTCCAGGGGGTATTGAATACCCTAAAACCATAGCTATTTTTTTAGTCTAGTCTTAGTACATTGCAGAATAGTCTTTAGATTATATTATGAGTATTATCAGAATAGTCAGATATTAGTCATTCGACTCAGAAAAGTCTAGTATCTCAGTGTCTTTTAGTTGGGAGTAGGATTTAACACTGAACGAGTGCAAGGATGGCGGCTTCCCCGTCAGATAGGAAGAGTCTTTAGTCACAGTCCCTATACTCTAGAACTACGTAGACAATGTAGGATATAAGTAGTCAACCATCATATTAGGCATGACTATCTCGCAGGGGTCACCCGTCAGTTCAAGCTTGGCAACCTTAGTCCTTTGGACATTATATCAGTTTAGTGGACCCATACAACCATCATTAGTTACTGTGGCACGATATTAATACCCTTCCAACTGGTGTAACATGTTGGACCCCAATTAGCTAAAATTGGGGAATGTCAGTTAGATAATACCTTTTACAATATCAGATATAGTCTCAGTTACAGTCTCAGTTATGCATTTTTAGAGTTCCTTGACCAAAGCATACAGATATCAGTATTGTTTAGTATTTCAATTTATAGATTTTACTCAGTCTATGTTATATGCTTGGTTATTCATCCCCCAGTGTCCACAGTTTTTCATGGATCTTCAGTATTTACAGACTGTCATGCATACTCGGTATTTATAGATTTCTCCATATTTTCAGTACCTATAAATTTCATGTTCTCTACTTAGTACTCTATTTTCTCTATGTATAATCAGTTAGTTATTATTATTATTATTTCTATTTGTGAAACCAGGCATATTATCTTACCTCATTTAGCATACCAGTACATTCAAAGTACTGATCGCATACCTTTCTTTTGTGCTATGATGTATCATATCATAGGTTCTGATGCTCAGTTCCCAGATCAGACTTAGTCCTTCAGATCATCAGCAATGCAGTAGTAGTGGTGAGTTCTCATCATCTGAGGATAGGCTATATTACTTTATGTCTTTATCTCAATAGTTAGTAGAGTTAGTTGAGGCCTGTCCCATCAACTCATAGTATTCTATTTAGAGGCTTTTTAGACACTATAGTTAGCTATTCAGATTATTCAGATTTTAGTATTATGCCAGATTCATAATTGAGTAGTCATTTCATTATTAAAACCTTATGGAAATTTAGTTATTCTTCTGCATTTATGATTATATTATTTAGTGCTCACAGTAGGTACCAGCTCATGGGTTAGCTTGTGGTCCCTTGAGACCGTAAGCACCATGTAACGACTAGGGGGTAGTCTCAAGTCAATAAAATTTGGTATCAAATCCTAAGGTTTTAAAGTGTCCTAGGAAGTCTTAAAGCCACGTCGAGTCTTATGCATGGGTGTGTAGTACGCCACACTTATGGACGAGAGGCTATAAGGCATTTAAGAAAAAGTTTCCCTTCTTTCAGTATTTATGTCCCCTATAAACTCTCTATATAATCTACTTTTTCCTTTCATTTAAAGAGTATTTCTCTTAAGAAGAACAAAAGAAGAAAAGGAACTCATCTAGCCCCTCATCCCATCTAGGCAGATCCTATGGACGAGCACGTCTCTTACGTAGAATTTAGAGCTGCATTCACTACTCTGGCCAATTTAGTAGAAGCATAAAATGAACATCCATCTATTGTACTGGCAACCCAGTGTCCATAACTGCTGCAACTGGAATTTGGGATTTCAACTGGATGAATCCTCATTCTTTCACAAGATCCAAGTCTTAGTTTAGAAGGTAACAGATGCTATGGTGGTAACTCCTAGCCAGGGTGCCAAGTTGGCTACATATCAATTACAGGATGTATCCCATACTTAGTTTAAGCAGTGGAAGGTTGATAGGGGTATAGATGCAGGGCCTACAGAATGGAAAGAGATTTCCACAGGTTTCTTAGACAGATTCTTCCCATTGGAGTTGAGAGAGGCCAAAGTGTTAGAGTTCATTAATTTAAGGTAAGGGACCATGAGTGTGAGGGATTATTCCCTCAAGGTTACTCAGTTAGCTAGGTATACTTCTCATATGGTAGCTGATAACAGTTCCAAGATGAGTAAGTTTATGTCTAGCATATCTGATAGTATGGTTAAGAAGTGTAGGACCATAATGCTGATTAGTGAGATGGACTTGTCTAGGCTGATGGTCCATGCTCAAAATATAGAGGAGAAAAAGATTAAGGAAAGAGAGAGAGAAAACAAGAGAGCTAAGATGGGTAATTCTAATTTTAATCAGCTAAAGTTAGAAGGTGGTAGCCGTTTTTTGTTTCATCAGAGGTCTGTAGCCCCAGGACCCTCTTCAGCCAGTGCTCCAGTACCTAAATTCAGAAACAACAATAGGGATAAGGTACCAAGCTCTAAGTCGCAGGTCAGTGTTTTCAGTACTCGTACTAATCCTTTATATCAGAAGTATGGCAGACACCATTAGGGTGAGTGTAGAGTAGGTAGTGATGTATACTTTGGGTGTAGCAATCCAGGCCATCGGATTCAAGAGTGTCGGGTACTATCTCAGAAGGGTAGGGATGTGCGCCAATAGGGTTAGTCCCATCAGTCGTTAGTTCCATCCGATCACCTGACTCAGCATTGTTCCACTTCCAGTGCTAATAGTGGTTAGTGTCCGAACAGATTATATGCTCTTTAGTCCTGCCAAGATTAAGAAAATTCTCCTAACATAGTTACCGGTACGTTGTAAGTCTTTCGCTAATATTTTATGCTTTACTAGACCCTGGAGCTTCTCTTTCTTTTGTAACTCCATATATAGCCATTAACTTTGGAGTCAGTCCTAAAACTCTAGCAGAGCCCTTTTTAGTGTCTAACCTAGTAGGTGTTTCTATTATAGCCAGACAGGTATACAGGAACTATTCAGTCATAATATCTCAGATAGTTACCTCAGTTAATCTCGTGGAGTTAGAGATGATGGATTTTGACGTCATTCTTGGCATGGATTAACTCTACTAATGTTATGCCTCAGTTGACTGTAGAAACAAAATAGTTTATTTCCAGTTCCCAACTACAGCTCTTAGGGGTTACTTGATCTCATACCTTAGATCCAGAAAGTTGATATCGAAGGGGTGTACTTACCATCTTATGCGAGTCAAAGACTCTAACTCAGAAACTTCAACTCTTGAATTAGTTCCAATACTAAATGAATTCTTAGATGTATTTCCTGAAGATCTTACTGAAGTTCCTCCCGAAAAGGAAATTGACTTCAAAATAGACCTTTTCCTAGATACTCAGCCTATATCTATTCCACAATATAGAATGGCTCCAACTGAACTCAAAGAACTAAAAGAACAGCTGAAGGATCTCTTAGATAAGGGATTCATCAGACCCGACATCTCCCTGTGGGGCGCACTTATTCTATTCATGCGTAAGAAAGATTGTTCTCTTAGGATGTATATTTACTACCGTCAGTTGAATAAGGTCATAGTCAAGAATAAATATCCACTTCCTAAAATTGATGATTTGTTTGACCAATTTCAGGGTGCTGGGTACTTTTCTAAGATAGACCTTAGATCAAGCTATCATCAGCTTAGGGTCAAGGAATGTGACATTCAAAAAATAGCCTTCTAAACTCGATATAGTCACTTCAAATTTCTAGTTATTTTCTTTGGTCTTACAAATGCCTAACAACCTTCATGGACTTGATGAACTAAGTGTTCAAGTAGTACTTGGACATGTTCTTCATAGTCTTCATTGATGACATTCTTGTCTACTCTCGTAGCGAAAATGAGCATGCAGACCACCTCAGAGTAGTGCTTCAGATCTTAGAGCTCATTATTTGTTTTCTAAATTCAGTAAGTGTGAATTCTGGATAATATCAGTACCTTTCCTTGGCTTTATTATTTTTGATGATGGCATTAGAGTTTATCCTTAAAAGACCAAGAAGGTGAGAAACTGGCCTAGACCCATCTCTTTATCAAATATTAGGAGTTTCTTGGGTTTAGCTGGCTATTACCGTTGGTGTGTT
>NW_025837405.1:0-1659 GCF_002878395.1 Capsicum annuum | reverse complement strand
AAGTCTTTAATCAATCCAAATTCACCACTTTTATCAAATTCTCAATTTCGCCTTAATTTTCATTTTAATACTAAATTTTCACAATTCATCATTTCTATTTCAACGACCCACCATCACTTTTCAACGACATTAAACAAGGAGTCAATATCAAAATAACAACCATATCACCAACTAAAACAACATGCATTCATCACCAACAAGTATCAAACAACACCCGAAGCTTAATCCAAACACCCAAAGCATAGTAAACAATAAAATAGAAGAGGAAAAGAGTAGAATTGGACCTTTCGATAGTCGATTTCGTTGATAATAACATTTAAGAAGGCCCAGACTTCAGAACTTGGAACAGAACCTCAATAGTGACGAATCCCAACTTCGATATCAAGGACTTTGAAACCCAAAACTGGTCGAGATGAGTAGAAAACCAAATCCTGAACTAGGAACGACAAACGATGAACCCAAAACCCAATTTCGATAATGAATCACCCAGATAGACGAAGCCAAATCTACAAAAATCTAAGAGGAAAAGAACACCCGCACGACTTGAACCACGGTGAGCTAACAGTGGCCAAAAATCGACGGAAGTAGGTCAGATTCTGGCAAGTCTTTGATGTCTTGATGTTTTTCCAGCTAATCGGTCGAAGAACACAGTTCTGGCGACCCCCTGGAGTTTTCCGATCAGATTTTGGCGCTGATTCCAGTGGGATTGCTGGTGTTGGTGTGGTGGTGTTGGTCGGAGCGGGGGCTGGGAGAGGAGCTGGCTATGGCGATGGTGGGTTGGTCGTCGTCGTTGTGGTTGAAGCGACGGCGGCGTCTTGCCGGAGAGAGAGGAGAGAGATCGTAGACCGAGAGAGAGAGCTTCTGATGCGACCCTTTTTTTTTGTTTTTGATCGTGCCCGGATCCCTGGCCGGCTGGCGGTGTACGCCGGTAGTGGTGACTGTTGCTGCCTGGCGGTGCCGGTGACGGAGAGATGGTGATAGTTTTTGTTAGTTTTTTAGAGAGGGTAGAGAATTTTCCAAATAGACTTTATAATATCAAGATATACAACACCATTGTTTCAAGAGAATTGGATGTTAAGATGAAGATGCTGCCAATAGCTCGTTGGAGATGCAATGCCGAAAAAAATCCCCTCCAAATCTCTGGACAATTGTGTCTGTATATAGGCTGTGAGGGTGGGTATTGGGGTAGGGTAGGTGGGGTAGGGTATGGGGCATGGGGTAGTGATGTGTTGTCCAAAATTGATAGAAGAAGTGGTTAATTTTGTTACAAAAGAATAATTGGGGATTAGGTTTGTTAGTGGGTTTGTTATTTTTGTATGTTTACGGGATATAATCATACGCGTGAGGGCACGTGGTAAGACAAGGATAAAAATGTGTAACTTGGGTCTTCGGGAGGGACAAAATTAGGTGTCTACAGCCATTATTCGTAATATTTAAATTGATATAACTAAAATTAAAGATGAATTGATAAGTTCACTTGCTATTTCAATTAATCTCATAGTAATTACATGATCAACTATGTGTATTCGTCTCGAGGAGAGTGATCAATCGACCAAATTTATTTCAAATGATTCAAATTAAGTCATTATTAGTAATAAATAAATTGATTTTGACTAAATTAAAGATGAATTTATAAGTCCACTTACAATTTCAATTAAT
>NW_025837404.1:0-1482 GCF_002878395.1 Capsicum annuum | reverse complement strand
CTAGGGACAGCTCCCTCACCTCTACCTTTCCTCTAAGTAACAACCCAATCATAAGCAAGGTCTTTCAACCTATACGCAGCCAACTCCACACTATGTTCCTCAGATATGTGCATCACCTGAGTAATCTTCCGCACCTCCTCTAAAAATAACCGTTGATCCTTATTAGACTTGGACCCATAGAATTTCGGCGGATTCATCTATATGAAGTCATGGATCCTGGCAACAGCTGAATCACCTCCCTACTGCTGTGGAGCTGGGGCTGGGTTGGCATGAATATTTGCAGTAACAACTTGGGCCAGTACCAGAAAGGCTGCCCGAAATTTAGCATGAGACACGTTTTCATTTAATGGGTCAGCGGGTTGAGGTTGCTGACCATCATTATTTCTTCTTGCTTAACGTGGAGATATATTTCTAAAAGAGGAGAGAACAAATCAATAGCAGAGTGAGAAACTTTAAGCACGATAGACTTCTGAAAGAAAGAATCACAGTTTGTCCTAAAACATCTTGTAGCCTCTTGCTCATAGATATGGCGTGCTACACACCGATGATCAAGACTCTACTTAACGCGGCTTGTCAAACTCCTTAGGACACCTTAAAACCTTAGGATCTGATACCAAGTTTATAACGCCCTAAAAAATAGGTCTCGGAGCGTCACATGGTGCTTGAGGCTACGAGTAGCCCCAAGCTAACCCTTTGAGCCATTTTCATTCAGTTCAACACAACTCAATGGGGTTTCCATAAATAACCCTCAAATATCAATAGAGTAATCATCATCCAAGAATAAAAGAATTTCAGAAAGATAACAAAATACGACTTATTAGTCAACTTAGAATATCTATATTAGTTTGACAAGCCTCTAAGAAAATCAATAAAACCAGCGAGCCATTGAGACATGCCCCAACTGACTCATACTCAATTATCAAATTTAAATAATTCCATAAAACCAACATCAGACATCACGTCCTCGAAACATGAGAACTCATCATAACAGAGGATGTAGAACAACGTGTCCGAAGAATCTTTGTCGAACCTGGAACTGAGCACCTGAACCTATATTCTGAGAAAATGCAGCCCACATCCGAAGATGTGGCTCAGTATCATGGAAAGGAATCGAGTATATGGGGGTGTATATAGTTGTATAAACATCATCATCATAAATATTTATAATAAATATGCAGGATATATGAAAAACTCACATTGCCCGAAGAAAATAATCATAAACATGAAAGGATGCAATAAGTACAATAACACATTTGAGTCATCATATAATTTGTCAATCACTTTCAGTTCATCAAGAATATCAATTCTCATAATGTAAATATCATTTAAATCTTTCGAAAGAATAACTTTCACAATTCCACTTTCAAATCACTTCATCATTCACCATAGACACAAGGAAACACACACACAATGGGAGATCCTATAACCGACATAAACCATGTGAGCTACATGGAGTCCAACGTACAACCCACATTGGGGAGA
>NW_025837403.1:0-1258 GCF_002878395.1 Capsicum annuum | reverse complement strand
AGCTTAATAAGTTACTCCGAGTCAAGGACTCATCGTTGTCAAGAGAGTGCCCAAAATTGAATTGAGTGGTCTCATTTAAAAGAAAGCTCAAAAACATCCTTGATCATTTTAACAAAGAAAAATATAATTTTTTTTTGGTTTTTCTCAAAATGATTTCATTTCTTGCAAATAACATTTTGAAAGCATTTTTGAACTTTTGTCTCTTTCTAAACAATTAAAGAAAAATTAGGGGAATGCAAGCAAACATTTTCATTAAACTCCATGGAATTATTTACTCACAACTTCACATATCATCCATTTAGATCATAAAACAATCATAACACTGATTGAAACACAAATGACCCTATGCCCTTAATAATGGCGTCACCCAATCTATCATAGGGCAAGGCAAGCATTCATGTCTCTCTTACCATGTACGTAACATTCCTCAGCAATTTCAACAAAAGACCACCATTTATTCCACATTCAAAATCAATTGGACTCAAAGCTTTTCTCCAAAAATGATCACATAATGCCCCAAGAAAGTTCACATTAACGTTTACAAGCTTATAAGGGATTTTTCTCTTATTGACATTTTAACAAACATTTGGTGTGCATGATAAGTGAGATATTGAATATATTGAATAACAACATGTGTGAAAGATCCCAATGCACCAATTAACCACCAAACACAACACTTGTAATCATACTTACCCAATTGTAATGATTCTCGAAAATAATGCAGGCCCATAGCACCTTGTACATACTTCTACATCATGCATACACATCAGACTTGATTATGAATCAAATAAACTTAAGCTCTTTCACACATTGCTCAAGCCTACTAGATCATTACCGTACGTCTAACATTCACAACACATCAATCATTATATCCACCTTCGTCATCATCTACTATTCAAACTTAGTATCATATTCTCACTGTGATTGACCACAATCTTGTCAACTATTCTTACCTGTCAAACATCCAAAGATTCTAGTCCGTTAAAACCTCATAACAATAAGGATCAATCACAACCCTATGATCTATCTTATTTAAAATTCAGTAACACATCCTTCTTTTACACATCATTACTATCTACCAAGTATTTTCATCAATAACTTATACCTTTCTAGCACAACAAACATTATCAACAACTTACTTTACACTTCAAGCAAAAATCAGTTCACCTTAACTAATAACTCCTTCTCTACCTTCTACTAATCTAACACACAAGGACATATCACTTCATTACTAACTCAATCATATGAAAAAAAGATT
>NW_025837402.1:0-2315 GCF_002878395.1 Capsicum annuum | reverse complement strand
ACATACTTAAAAATATACTCACATTTCACATAGAGATCACACAAAAAATTTTGTCTGGAAATTAAAATAATGAGTAAAAAAATTAGACCAGAAGAGAACACAAAAATCAAGAAATTGAATAAGTTACCTAGGGATTTTTTTTCTCATTCTATTTTTCTTTATGTTGCAGCTTTGATACCTATAAAGTCATGTGCGTGTATATATATAGTGTTTCATTGGCACTTGAATAAGGTGCACATGGTGGCTGACATGATTTAGTAAGATTTTGTTTGTTATTCACCTTTGTTAAAGAATCATTTATTTTTATCTTCTTCAAAAAAAAAAATAGATAATTTTGTGTGTCGCGCTCTAAAATTAGTTGACAAATTATCACGGAAAAAACTTAATATATTTTTAATGATACTTACTTCCAAAAAAAGGTATGAGAACAACAAATATAAGTCATACAATTAATGAAAACATATAATTTGCTTTTCCTAGAACTAATCATCGCGTTTAAAACCTTATTTGACTCCAAATTAATTGATTGTTGAATGCTACAAATAATTAAAATGGATTTTGGAAATGTAGTAAAATCAGGATGTCTCGAATTTATCTGAATAATCAAAATATTCCGTAAATAAACATTAATTATTTGCAAATGCCACAAATAATTAAAACATATCCTTTACTTCATTGCAATTAAGAAATGATACCTAACAAGTATCAAAACAAGCAGTAAGGAGAAAAATAAAAAATAAAACAAAAAAAGTGACTCAAATAATACCTTCATTTCTTGGTCTTTTACCACTGCATTCTTCAATTGCTTTAAACTGCACCACATTAAAATCATTTTTTTCCCCGTAGCTTCAAGTATACTAATCAACCCATTGAGTTTCTTCTAATACTAAGCCCTTTATTCAGGTTTCTCATTCTTTATCTCATTAATCCTCTCATATAGAAAATTGAATTTCTCCTTATAGTCCTCATCACGCTCTTCTATTATCTCTAAATATCTTTCTTCAATTCTCCTTTTTTCTTCCTCATTTTTTTCCCTCACATTTTCTAACTAATTCTTAAATTTTCTGTCACATTAATCCATTAAAAGCCTTTGCACAAAAGAGAAGTCCTTTTCATAAACTAAGTAATTATTCAGAATATATAAATCTAAATAAAACAAAAGAAAACCCACAAAGATTAGCCTACCTAATTACCTTAATATCTAGTATGGAAGAAAAATTAATAATCCATTTAAAATCTAGAAGAATGAGACACATACCAACTAATTATGATAAAATTAGATTTAGATATCCACCAAGATATTATAAATATGGTTTAAATGAATAAAGTGCAAAAATACAAAGAATTAAAACAAATTATTTCTGAGAAACGTAAAGAATTAAAAATATTTTATTTCTTTATCTTTTACTAGATATTTTGCTATATAATTTTCTTCTTGTCCTGTATTTAAGAGTATTAAATATTCTTTTTCATTTATTTTTCCTGTTATGTAATATTGGTTTAAATTACTTATTGAATTTATTTCATAACTTGTTCTTTTTGATGAGCTTGATGATTCTAGTTTTTCATCATCTATTTTTTTCGTTGTACTTATTCTATCATTTACTATTTCTAAATTTTCTAAAAGAATGGGAAAAATATAAAACTACTATAAAAAATGAATTAATAAATAAAAATAGTATAATAACCCAAAAACCATTAACATACAATTGACGATTTAAAAGAATTTAAAATGCATATAGATAAATTATTAGAAAACAATATATACAAAAAAGTAATAGTAAACATAATAGTCCAGCATTTATAGTAAATAAACATAGTGAACAAAAAGGAGGAAAAAGTAGGATGGTTAGTGACTATAGAAATTTAAATGCAAAAACTATAACATATAATTATCCAATACCAAATAAGATATTAAAAATAAGGCAAATACAAGGATATAATTATTTTAGCAAATTCGATAATAGAAATACTAAATTATAATATATTTGCCGGGGTTAGTGAAAATTCAATAAATACACAAAAAGATGAAATATCAAAATTAGAATCACAAATAGATAGTTTAGAAAAAAAATATATATATATATATATCAACATGAACTATTCACAATAAGATGAACAAAGAAGAATTTATAATAGATGAAAAAATATATGAAAATCACGAAGGATTAAAAATAAAAATAGTATTTTCTAATCTAGGAGGAAGATATAAGAAAATAGGTGAACATTTATATCTAATGTTAGAAAAAGAAGAATTAAAATTAAAAGATAAATTGACAGCAATGGTAAGAATAGAAAGAGAAAATGAAGAAATA
>NW_025837401.1:0-1569 GCF_002878395.1 Capsicum annuum | reverse complement strand
ATTAATTAATTAATGTAAATTCAAAACCGACCACTAGTGGTCGTTTTTTTATTTAATAATTTATTTAATAAAATATTTTAATTAATTATAGTAAATCGACCACATGTGGTCGGTTTTTAAAAGAAATTATCAGAAAAATCGACCACATGTGGTCGATTTTTCTGGTAATTTTGTAAAAATTATATTAAATTTTTTCAAAAAATCGACCACATGTGGTCGATTTTTCTAGTAATTTTGTCAAAAAAAAATAATAACATATAACTATGCTACATTCCATTATACAATGCATCCCACCAATCATTTAATATACAATCAACCACCATAAGAATACAAATATTAAAAATCAAATTATTTATAAAATTTATCGAGGTTTCAAATCCAAACTAGTACAAAACATACAAAAGACTAAAAACTAAAACTCACCATCCTCATCCTTATTCTCAGCCTCACCTATTCTATTATTAATGTTTTGTTGTTATAGCCAACTATAATCAGGTTCCATCTACGCAATCAATCATATTCAAGTAATTAGTTCAAGTCACATTTCAAGTACCTACACCCAAACATTTTTAAGTCGCTAATTCACTTCACAAGTTACCAAACTAAACTTAATTCAAAATAAAAGTTCACATTTCAAATACCTAAATTTAAAACAAAAGTCACTAATTCATTATACAAGTAACTACACTTAAACATTTCAACTCACTAAGTCACTTCACAAGTTACAGAACTAAATTAAATCAAAATGAAAAGTTCACATTTCAAGTACCCACACTTAAACATTTTCAAGTCACTAACTCACTTCTCAAGTGACCACACTTAACTATATTCAAAACACAAGTCCACCTTTCAAGTATCTACACTTAAACATTTTCGACTCACTAACTCACTTCTCAAGTGACCACACTTAACTAAATTCAAAACACAAGTCCACATTTCAAGTACGTACACTTAAGTACTTTCAAGTCACTAACTCACTTCTCAAGTTACAAAACTAAACTAAATTCTAAATGAAAAGTTCACATTTCAAGTATCTACACTTAAATATCTTTGACTCACTAACTCACTTCTCAAGTTACAAAACTAAACTAAATTCAAAATTAAAAGTCCACATTTCAAGTACCTACACATAAGCACTTTAAAGTCACTAACTCACTTCTCAAGTTACAAAACTAAACTAAATTGAAAATGAAAAGTTCACATTTCATATGCCTACAATGACCACACTGAACTATATTCAAAATACAAGTACACCTTCAAAGTAACTACACTTAAACATTTTCGAGAGATTGCAACTAAAAGCTAGTTGTTCAAAAGTCAAAACTTTTGATAACATATACTAAGATGCTCTATCATAAAATCATGTAAGCATCATTATTACATCGAAGTAACTGACAACCAAATTGTACCTTTTGTACAATAATAAATAAGATGCAGATAACTATATCAAAGTATACCCTTAGGAAAATGTATAATCACGATTAGGGATGACCAATTCAAACACACCAAGACAAAATGACATGGACAGGGTGGCTTCTTGACTAGCTGACAATTTGAGATCATATTCTA
>NW_025837400.1:0-1900 GCF_002878395.1 Capsicum annuum | reverse complement strand
TGTATTGATTAGTATTATGTGCATATAGAATGCCTTCCAAGTGTTTGATGAGTTTTTCATGAGAAGTAAATAATGAAATTATATCATGATTAGCGTGTATTCAAGTTCATGTTATGCAAGTGTTTGATAGAATGTCCCAATGAATTAATGATGATCAAGTGGTTATTTATCATGTTTCAAGATTATGTCGTGTCTTATAATTTATGCTATCGAGTACTGGGGGTATTTAATACCCGACAATTTAGCTGATTACCTAGATCCATGGTTAGTCTTAGGATAGTATAAGTCATGTCATGATCAGTAGTATTCTCAGTCAGTTATAGAGCTGAGGAGAAACTTAGTAGACTCAGTATCAGTCCATTCCAGTTCAGCATTAAGTTCAGACATCAGTAAATTCAGTTAGTTAACAAAATTCAATAGTATTTCTTTAGTCAACAGAACTTAGTGAACTCAGTTTAGTTTAGTTATACAATATAATTAGTAACAGTTCAGTCAAGCCTAGTATGAACTAGGAATCAGTTCAGTGTCTATTCAGATAGGGGTAGGATTCAGCATCGAGTTAACCCAGGGATGAGGGCATTCCTGCCAGCATAGGGTTTGACCCTTAGTAGCAATCCCTGCATTATAGAACTACATAGCCAGCGTAGGTTGAGATATCTTCCTGCCAAATATTATGAGGGTTGATATATCTCATTCGAGTTTTCCTACCAGTGACAGTTGACGAAAGAGCTTCCTATTACAGAGGGTTAACTCATAACTTATCTTTACTCGTGGCATGATATTGACACCCTTCCAACTGGGGTTATAGGTTGGACCCCAATCTATTTAGAAAGGGCATGTCGGTTAGATGATTACCTCCTACAGTCTCAGTTTTAGATTCAATGTTGATACAGAACTCAATTTAGTTTTACATATTCAGGACTGTCAGAAACAGTCACTCAATTCAGTACGGAACTCAGTATAGTTCCACAAAATCAAGACTATTAGATACAATCATTCAATTATCAGTAATTTAGTATCAATATACTCAGATATCAATTAATCAATATTTGGACTCTGTATCTATTGTTATCACGATCTCAGTGCAGTATATGTATTCATGCATGTACTCCCATTTGGTTATATTCATGTCATTTAGTTAGTATTGCTCATGCATATTAACTGATGTATTTCATCCTACCTCACTTAGCATACCAGTACATTCAAAGTACTGACGCATACATTTCTTTTATGCTATGATGTTTTATATCATAGGTTCAGACGCAAGGGCTCCCAATCATCCCTAGCAGTTACAGATTTTAAGCAGTCAGAGTTAGTGGTGAGTCCTCATAGTTTGAGGACATGATTATTATTTTAGCATTTCAGTAGACAGAGTTAGTTGGGACTTGTCCCATCAACTCCACATTTTAGATAGTTTAAAGGTTTTTTAGACTAAAGTATTTTTGAACAGATGTTTTAGTTTTGGTATTGTTATACCAAATTAAGTTTTATTACAGTATTGAACCTTATGGCATGTTTTTCACCTCATTTCCGCATATTACAGTATTATCATTGGGTTAATGCAGAAAGTACCAGTCATGGGTTAGCTTGTGGTCCTTTGTGATTATAGCACCGTGTAGAGTCCGAGGTATAGACTCGGGGTGTTACAGTTGCATGTCCTCAAGCAACAAAACATAACAAAACAATACGGCGATGATTAACCAAGATAAACCGAATATATATACCAATGGCAGTCAATCTTCAAATTTAATCTCAAGATCATTACCCTCTCCAAGTTTAATATTTCTAAAACCCAACTATGTGTATTAATGAAGCACAAAAATGTGACAAAAAGGAATCAAGCTATGGTATTACATTAGCAATAAATAACTATGCATATATACAAGTTACACTACAAAAA
>NW_025837399.1:0-1820 GCF_002878395.1 Capsicum annuum | reverse complement strand
GAAGAAACAAAAGGAAAAAGGACGACCGAGTTGGAGAGTATAGTGAGGTCCCTTCGAGGCTCCGGTCCATGGCTCTGTCATTACATCAAAAATAAAAATTACAAGTTAAAACATAAATGAAATTACAAAAATCCTATCTATACAGCTTCTGTTGGACTCCTGACTTAAGTTTCATCACCCTATTCTTTAGGCGGGCTCCTAACTTGCAATTTCTTCCACTTGTTGCTTGGTTTTCCAATGCTTCACCTCATTGCTTAACTTTAAATTTCTTCACCCTGTTCTTCAGGAGGGCTCCTGACTTGCTATTTTTCAATCTGTTAACTTTCATCGTTTCACCTTGTTGCTTTGTTTTCAACTTCTTTAGCTTGTTGCTTGACTTTTCATTTATTCGCCCTTTTCTTCAGGCGGGCACCTGAAATCACATCAAAACTAAAAGAAAATTATCCCAAATAAGAATTATTATAAAGAGAAATTTCGTTTGCCAGAAAAGTAAAGTTCAAAAAAAAGAATTAAATTTTTGCCCCAGTTTATTATCAGAAGACTTTTGGGAAAGTCACATCATACCTACTTTCATGTTGTAATGATGAATCAAGACTCTGACCAAGAAATGTATCTCTTGAGAGTAAAATTGAATAACCAAGCCCAGGAAGTGTGTCTCCTAAGAATTAAAGTGAGGGATTCTAACTAGAAAGTGTGTCTTCTAGAGATACAAGTTTTAGTTAAGAAGTGAGTCACCTAACAAATGAAAACTAGCAAGAAAGTGTGTCTCCAAAGGATTAAGTGGAATAACTTGACTAGAAAGTGCATTTTCTAGAAATCAAGGGGACTGCTAGGAAGTGCATTATCCAAAAGCAAAGTTTGAATTACCCAATCAAAGAAATGTATCTCCTTACCAATGTTGGTTGAATTACCAAACCAAGGAAGTGCGTCTCCTTACCAATGCCGCTTGAATTACTCAAACAAGGAAGTGTGTCTCCTCACAAATGTTTCTTGAATTAATCAAACAAGGAAGTTCATCTCCTTACAAATGTTGCTTGAATTGACCAAGCAAGGAAGTACGTCTCTAATGTTGCTTGAATTACCAAAACAAGAAAGTGCGTCTCCTTTGGAAGTGCGTCTCCTTATGATATTGCTTGAACAACCAAAATAAGGAAGTGTGTCTCCTTACAAATATTGCTTGAATTATCCATACAAGGAAGTGCGTCCCCTTAAAAATATTGTTGGAATTACCTAAACAAAGAAATGTATCTCCTTACAAATATTGTTGGAATTACAAAACAAGGAAGTGTGTCTCCTTAAAAATGCCAATCGACTTACTAAACAAGGAAGTGTGTCTCCTTATAAATGTTACTTGAATTATCAAACAAGGAAGTGCGTCTCCTTACAAATGTTGCTTGAATTTCCCATGCATTTTCTAACAAATACCGCTTCAATTACCAAACAAGAAAGTGTGCTTCCTCACAAATGTTGCTGGATTTACCAAATAAGGAAGTGTGTTTCCTTACAAATATTGCTGGAATTACCCTAACAAGGAAGTGTGTCTCTTTACAAATGTTGCTAGAATTACCAAAACAAGGAAGTGTGTCTCCTTAAAAATGCCGCTTGAATTACCATGGGTTTAAATACCAAATATGTGCAACAACATTGCCTCTTGCATTTGTAGAAGTGAGAATATTACGACCCTTGATGTTTAGGCTTTGAAATTCTTGATTCGAAGGTAGCATGTATTCCTATTTCATACAAAGAAAACTTGTTAGTTTAAAAACATAGTGTTTGGTTTGTGGCTTAGCTTTCACGACAATCATTTTTGCCCCCGTCAC
>NW_025837398.1:0-2516 GCF_002878395.1 Capsicum annuum | reverse complement strand
ATGGTTGTGTGGAACCACTAAACTTACATAATATCAAAAGGACCAAGGGTGTCAAGCCTGAATTGATGGGTGACCCCTGCAAGATAGTCAAGCCTAATCAAATGGGTGACTACTCATCCTCTATACTGGCTACATTGTTCTGGAGTATAGGGATTGCTACTAACGACTCTACCTAAATGATAGGGAAGCCACCATCTCTACACTCTCTTGGTGCTAAATCCTATTCCCAACTAAAAGACACTAAGATACTAGACTGTTCTGAGTTGAATAACTGATATCTGGCTATTCTAATAATACTCATAATATAATCTAAAGACTATTCTAACAAACCATCGAATCATTTCATATTCCATAGGCAGAATCATAGTGGTATGACTGTCTAACTTATGGAATCTTGCCTCATATTTAGCCACAGACATAGATCCCTATCTCATAGAATAAAACTTATCTCAAACATGTTGGCACATGTTCCAAGGCATATACTTCCCAAAGAAATCCTCAGAGAACTGAGTCCAAGTCACTGGTGGAGATCCGGAACAGAAATAAAATAACTTCTTCACCATCTCCTCGCTTATATGTCTAGCTAATAAGTAACAAATTACACTCCACTCTACTCAACCAACGTTAATTTTTTTAATTTCTCCCCACAACTAGATAGGAACTCATAAGCATCCTTTCCTAGGTAGAGTTAATATCAAAAATTGACCCAACATCTTCTGCTCCTCTGAAGATATAAGTGGTTGGGCTACTGTTAGATGTGGAACTACTGGTGTAGGTGGAACCTCTACCCTAGGCACCACTACTATATGTTATTCTTCTCAATCAACTCCACCCTATGTTTCTAGGCTCCCTCAGCCGATTAAACACGAACAAACCTTAATAACTGTACAAATATATCCCAAAAGACCAAAGATTATATACAAGTGGGAGCATCATGGGCTATCACTAGCCCACCTACTACTTTGGTGATAGAATTTAGAGCTCTCTCAGTCTCCAGAACTATGACATAATTAGGTGATGGATCTCTAGCATGATCTTGAACTGGAGTTGCTGCTCCATCCTAACCCTGACCTCTGGGTCAACCTTGGCCCCTAGCCAAAACTCTAGCAGTGGGCTTGGGGTCCTAATCCCCATCTTCCGTTCCTCGAGTCCTTTCCATCTACGTAAGAGTGAAACAATAAAAATTAACAACAAACTCAGACCCAATGCACAGAAATAGATCAAGAAAATAAGATTTTTTCCTAAAATTGCTTTGTAGCCTCCCAAAGGTAGGATATAGATGTCTCCATACCGATCCGTGAAACTCTACTAAACATCGCCTCTAGTACCAATAATACAAGTGAAACATAGGCTCTGATACCAAACTTCCACTACCCAATTTCTCAAGTCATAATGGCTCTTATCTTATCGCACCAGTAGGAAATCCAAGACATATCCTAGGATGATAGGTAATAGGCTAATGGGCAGAAACTATAAAAACACCACACAATATAATAACAATTATACTAATAAGAAAAGATACATGAAGGAATCTTAAAGAGTATATCAGAACAAGATGATGAAAAAGACCAAAATATACAAACAAATCCCTCTCAAGACCTAGTAAAGTCGGTATGAGAGCCGCTACTAAAAGATACCAAGAGCATTAGACATAATCCAAAATATACACAAAATATGGGAGTAGTATCAAGTACAAAGACTAAATTCAAACAAATGGAGGAGGATCAGCCACGGATGATAGCAAGCTCAACTAGTTCAAAATTCGTACTTGAAAGTAGGTACCAGATCAATACCCATTGCTAGTGCTAGGATCTGCATCAAGGAAAAGATGCAGAAGTATAGTATGAGTACCAAAGCAACGGGTACTCAGTAGGTATCATTAACCAATTGAGCTCAATATAGGAAAAATGTAACTAAAATGCGAGGGTATAGTCTAAGTCAACTGCAAATAGGACTGAAAAGTAAACATCTAATGTGCTACACTAATGCGATATAGGAATAAGTTAAAGAGATACAAAAAGATAAATAACCAAATAATAAAAGGTGAATAAAAGTGAATTAAACATAACCTAACTGGTCCCCCATAAGCCTGCTTCGCACATTGAAGAAAACAATTAACCTAACTATGACCCCATAAGCCAGTGGGATACACAAGAATTAATATTACCAAAAAGTATAAATAATTCATAATCAAACCAACCTCGTGAAACCGTATTAGCCATCTAAATATGCACTGATGTTAAACTAATACCAATAGGTTGAAATGAGAGGCCAAACACTAGGCTTGAACTGGTAGTGATGGATAATAACAAAAGGCCATAACCAAATTTAAACTAAGAATAATGGGTAATAATGAGAGGCCAAATAAAGGTATGTAATCAGTACTTTGAAAGAACTGGTATGCTAAATGAGGTAGCTTGATATGTATAGTCTCATGAATAGGAATAATTATAATTAACTAAATATGCATGAAAAGCATGGAGTACTGAATAAAGAGCATGAAATCTATAGATACA
>NW_025837396.1:0-3491 GCF_002878395.1 Capsicum annuum | reverse complement strand
ATTTTCAAAATATTCCCTTCAATCATGTACATAACAAAATATGGTCATCTTAGATTACTATATACTAGATTATTCTTAAATGACATGTTCTTCGGTCACTATTAGCATGGTAATCTGGATATTTTTCCCTTAAACAGCGCCTCTACTCTGGTTACTCCCCACCACGGCTTCTTGCCTTATTGGTTTCACCTTTAGGATGGATAGTTCTTAGGGATTTTCCTCTTTTTCCACTTTGCAAATAAACTTCTTAACATATTATTCTTCGAATAATTCTACTATAAAGTAACTAACATGAATTTATTTTATCATACCATGATTGTTGGGAATTATGAATTTAGCTATTCATTATCATAAATAAATATACCTGCTCGGGTAGGTTTGATATTTCTAAGCTTTGATCCTCCATAGATTTTTCCATTGAAATATACCTGTTTTTTAATAACTAAGCAAAATATTTATGGATAAGAGAGAGTTTTTGCTTCAACGCATGAAGGTTTGCTTTCTCTGTTGTCTTCTATGCCTCTATTTATAATGAGAGAATGAATAATTTACATGGTTCTAATGTTACAAAAGAAAAAAGGCTATCCTAATATGTCTTTACACGTTTTCTCTATACATTTGTCCTAAAAAAGCCAATAATGGTGAAAGCTAATAAATGAAATAAGAAAAAGTCAAAAAGGCTATAGTAAAGCTATTTACATGATTCACGTATTTCATACTTCAAAGTTAGCTTTTTTTTTTCTCCATATGTCGCTTTCTTCCTTTAATGCTTTGTCTTTTTCTATTTTTGCTCCGTCTTCTTTTTATCTTTTTATCGTATCTGTTGATTTTTTTTAATCTTTTTTCCAGCTGGCATGCTTATCTTCTTGATTCTTTTATTCTAGGCGGACTTCTGGGATAATATTATCTTATCCATTAAATCTCGAACATTGATGGTCTGGATATTTGTGTCCAATTATCTTGCAATATCTTGTCAATAATCCATCTGAAATAAATCCTCTCTTAGTTGCTCTTGCTGTAGATTGTTTTTCTGGGTTAAGTAATGTCATTATCCATTGTCTAACATCTTCCATATCTGTTTTTCGTAGTTCTTTTGAATTTGAATAAATCATCTGATGGTCTCTTGAATAATAGCTCCATATTGAGTTTCCATTGGTATAATTATTTGCTAATTCTTGAATAATTGTAGCTAGTCTAATAAGTCATTTATTTGCGTAGAAATCAGGTATCTCAATTCTGCATATCTCTGGCTGCTGCACAATATCTTCCGGTATAATTATATCTCTGGTTAATCCTATTTTTACAACTTGTATAACTGATTTTATTTCGTCGTATAATATCTCTACTGGTGCAGTATAACACTTTATATAAAATAGATTTTCTTTAGTTATTCTTTTATAGGTGGTGAATATTTTATGTAATTCTTCCATAGCTGTTAGTTCTTCTCTGTCTTGGGTACATATGGTATTTAATAATCCATAGTCAAAACAAGTTTTTATTAAGCTTGGGTTGGTTTTGGGTAGTGCAATTAGCTTGTTGTAACCTTGTAATTTTTAGGTTATATAGTTTGTGTTTGATTCTTTAATATCTGTAGCTCTGGGGTTAAGGTTTAGGAAAGTTTGTACTCTGTAGATATTTTCTATGTATTTTTGGGTTGTATAGTTATAAACTTTTTTATCTTGGTTCAGACTATCTCGGTATGTGGTAATTTGTAGGGGTGTGAACAAGGGGTCTTTTTGTGTTTTTGGTATAAATAGTTTCTCAAATATCTTATTCATATTCATGTTCTGATATCTTTGTCTACTAACTCCTTTTCTTATACCTGCAATTGTAGATTGATAAAAGTTATGGGTTTTATGGAGTGTCCCAACGTCTCCTTCTAGATCTGGAATTTTAATGTCTTCCGATCGACATAGCTCTACACACTGCTAAGTTAGCTGATTTGCATCTTTAGACTTCAGTTTAACTTCATTAGTCTTTAGCTTTTCTATATCATTACCCATACTGTCCACTTTCATTGAAAGCGTAGTTAGGGTTTTGAGTATCTTTTCTAAAGCATTGTCTTCTATTATATTAGTCTGTGTAGCTTTGTCTTGATATGTAATCTGCAATAATGTTTTTGTTAGTACTAATTACTTCAATTGTAAATGTAAAATTTAATATATTCAAGACTAGTCTCCGAATTTCTTTTGTTGTAACTGAATTTTGTATTTTCTTCGTTAGCCACCAACGTACCTATGTATTATCTGTTCGTACAATAAACTTGTTATATACAATATATGGCTCAAATGCTAATAAACATTTATATAATGAGCATAATTCTTTTCTATTTATTTCCCATTTTATTTCTGTTTCATTAAACGTACCTGAGTAGTATCTACAATGGTGTTCTAATTTTTCTTCTTCATATCTATATTTAAGTACTCCTCCATAACTACATTCACTAGCATCTGCTTCTACTATATATATAAATTTTCTATTTCCATCTGAAAATTGTAATTTTGGTAATTTTACAAAGTATTTTTATTTTCTGAACTTTTTTTTATCTTCTTCATTATAATTATATTGTACATCCTTTTTTAATTTTTTCTGTAAGGGCTTTAGATTTTCTGCTAATTTTGGTATATATTCTCTTACTTGGTTTACTTATCCTAAAATTAATTGTAATTTCTTTTTTGTATCTAATTCTTCTTTTGAATTTATTATTTTTTGTACTATATGTTGTTGTATTTTTACTCCACTTTTATATATATGTATTCCTAAAAATTCTATCTGATTTTTCATAATTTCAGCTTTCTTTTCCCTTAAACTTATTCCCGATTTTTCTATTATATCCGTAAATTGTTCTAATAATTTTAAATGTTCTTCTTTGGTTTTTGTATATAATAGTATATCATCTATATATACTATACAATTAGGTAGTTGCTTAAAATAACTATTCATAAAATGTTGATATCTATCTGGTGCAATTTTATATCCAAATGGTAGTACATTCCATTCATAAAATTCTTGTGGTACCGTAAATGCGGTTAATTCCTTAGATTCTTCTTCTAACTTTAAATGGTAAGATCCTGATTTACAATCAAATTTACTAAAATAATTATATCTTTATATTTGTCTTTTTTTTAATATCTTATTTGGTATTGGGTAATTATAAGTCATTATTTTTGAATTTAAATTTCTATAATCAATAACCATACTTCTTCTTTTTTGTTCACTATGTTTATTTACTATAAATGGTGGGCTATTATGTTTACTATTACTTTTTCGTATATATTGTTTTTCCAATAATTCTTCTATATGCATTTTAAATTCTTTTAAATCATCAAAATTATATGTTAATGGTTTCTAGGTTATTATGCTATTTTTATCTATTAATTCAATTTTTATAGTGGTTTTATGTTTTTCCCATCCTTTTAATGGATCTTCACTATATAATTGTTCTATTTTTTTCTTAATTATTTCTATCTTATTTATTGAAAATATAGTTA
>NW_025837395.1:0-2815 GCF_002878395.1 Capsicum annuum | reverse complement strand
AGGGAAAGGTGTTAGGCTCCCCTTGGTCCCGTGGTTTGACCACGGTCGCTTGGTGGAGCGTATCGTCTAATTTGACACTACGAAATGTATAAACCACACAAAAACAATCAATAAAGCAAACAAAACAAAAGAGTCTACAATTTAATGTCCAGTACAATTATACAGTCCCGAAATAGAAATGAAAATATAAACCTACGCTATTCTAGGCTAATCCTAAACTACGCTTCATTGCTTTCTCCACCCGACGTTTTGATCCTTGATCGTGCGCCATCTTCGAGTACATAATACTTTGGGGCATTCCTCGGTGAATAAATACAATGTCAATTTCATGCGATAAATTAAAAACATCCAACACATTCAACATTCCATGCATTCAACCAAATATCATTCCTAAATTTTCCTACTCGAACCTAAATTTTGCCTATTCATTTCAACAAGATTCATGCTCATTTTGAATTAAACAAAAATAAATCAAAATTGATTTAAATCCGCCTATTTTTATCAATCTCGCAACTCCAACCCCCAAATTCACTTTTAATACCAAATTTCCATTATTCGTAATTACCATTTCAACGATCACAAACTCATATTATCATCATATTCGCCATTGAGATCAATTAGTCAAAAGCAAACAACATCACATATCAGCCAAATCATCCAAACAAATAATCATAGCCATTTGTGACTATGAGTTGTCCATGGAATGGAAAAAATCGTCAGGTCCTTTGTACTTGTTTGGTGTATTGTTGAAGAATAGAAATGAATTCTTTCCTCAGTAGAGTTCGTGAGAGGTGAGTAAGTGTATGAATTCTATATGGCAGTGGAGTTGTTGTTGGAAAAGTGGGGCGGGCACGTGGGGGTGGCAGCCTAGGGGGTGGATTAGGTGGGGGTAAGGGTAGGGAATAGGTAGGGGTAGGGTAGGAGTAGGTAGGGAGAGGTAAAAATGAGTAAAATTAATTTTGGAGGCGAACAAAATTACGTGTCTACAAATATAATATAATATAATATAATAATAATAATAATATAATAATAATAATATAAAAGCGTGAAAGACCCTTAAAAAGGTGATTTGAACTTTTTGTTCTTCAGTAAAACACTCGGCAATAGATAAAATCATTCTTTCACTTTTTAAAAAATTATTATTTTAATTATATTTATTATAATTTAAAGTAAAGAGTCCTAAACTATATGATAAATTTTATAAATTAAGAAGTACTAAAAGATATGGTAATAATTATTAAAAAAATTAAGGAAAAAGGGTCAAATATGCCCCTAAATTTGCGAAAATGTTCAAATATACCCTCCGTTAAGAGTTTAGCTCATCAATGCTCTTGCCGTCGAAGTTTTGGTCTATATATACCACTGTTGTTTAGTTTTGGATCATATATACCTATGTTGCTAAGTTTTAGGTCATATATACCCCTGTCGCCATTAATTGCTCTGCTGGAATTTTTCAATCCACTTTTTCATTTTTTTTTTCCTTAAAAAATTATATTAGCCATATCATTTTCTTATTTCAGCATCGCATATAATTAAATTCACCCCTTCTTCTACACATTAAACGTCCGTTAAATGCTCTCATATGCCTCACAATCTCTTCGAATTTTCTCTAATTTATCGAAACCTTTTTTTGTATTTTCAGATTGTTGCATAACCGTTTCTCTCATACATACATACACACGTACAAAAGATATCCTCTTAATTGACAACTTATTTTTGTTGTCTCTATATGGGCAGCCTCTTTTACACTTCTACATCTCAATTTCTCACTTGGGTTTTCCTTATTCTTCTTATTCTTGATGTTGGAATTGATGGTGGTGTGAAAGATGAAGTCGATTGATATGATACTAAAATATTTGCAGTTGGTAAGTACTTTAATTCTTAATTTTTATCGCAATTGTGCATTGAGGTTTTTATGGGGTGTTCTTGACTTTTTTTTCATTTTTTACTTGATTATTCTTAGGGTTATGCAAGCATTGAAAAACATAACAAAGAAATTTTGATAAATTAGAGAAAATTCAAAGAAATTATGAGGTAGATGAGAGTATTTGACTGATGGTTAATGTGCTGAAAAGGGTGAATTTAATTATATGCGATATGACAATTAAAAAGTGATATGGAAATATATTTCTTAAAAAAAAGGAAAAAGGGGGTTGAAAAATTTTAGCAAAGCAATTAACGGCAAGATGGGTATATATGACCCAAAACATGACAAAAAGGGTGTATATGACCCAAAACTTGACAACAAGGCTATATATGGCCCAAGACTTGGACGACAAGGGCATTGGTGAGCAAAACATTCAACGGAGGGTATATCTGAACATTTTCATAAAAGTTTAGGGGCAAATTTGAGCCCTTTTCCAAAAAAAAATAATAATACACTTTTTTCGGCGAAAAAAGACATTAGATGTTAACTTCCTTTTAAAGAAGAAGTTAACATTGTGTAAAGTTTAAACAGGCAAAAAAGAAAAACTAAAAGACTTACTACTATATAAATAAATCAAAACCAACTAAATATGTTATTAAATTTATCACTCACATGTCTTTTTATTTTGGTATAAAAAAATTGCATAATTTAATTATTTCTCGGGTTTGAAATCAACTAAAATAATTTATTAATTTTTTCTTATTTGAGTTATGAAATTTAGAACTTTCAAACTGATTAATATTGTATATTAATTTTTTATTATTTAGAATTCTCTTATATATAGGGATAGAAAAGTGCCAACATCACAAAATTCTCGAGGTATGCTTCTAATCTCGAGCATTTTGTTTGTTCGGTGAATTTTACAATTTTTTCTTCAAGATTCAAGAT
>NW_025837394.1:0-3857 GCF_002878395.1 Capsicum annuum | reverse complement strand
ACGATGTACATCACGAGCCAACTCTTTCTTACCTTCTACCACATGCAAAACACTACCCATGGACACTCTACTTAGGGCATCCGCCACAATATTGGCCTTGCTTGGATGGTACAACACACTCATATCATAGTCCTTTAACAATTCTAACCATCGTCTCTGCCTAAGATTGAATTCTCTATGTGTAAAAACATACTGCAGACACTTATGATCAGTGAAAACATCAACATGGACACCATACAAATAGTGTCTCCAGATTTTCAAAGCAAACACAACAGCAGCCAACTCAAGGTCATGGGTGGGGTAATTTATCTTATAGGGGTTTCAACTGTCTAGAAGCATAAGCTATCACCTTACCCTTCAGCATCAATATGCAACCAAACCCAACTCTCAAAGCATTATAGTACACCACAAAACCATTAACACCATTAGGCAAAGTCAAAACAGGGGCTGAAGTGAGTCCAGTCTTCAACTCCTGAAAACTCTTCTCATAAGATTCAGACCACTAGAACTTCACTTTTCTTTGGTTCTAACAACTTTGGTATTTTGGGGATCAACTCTAATACCCTCGAAAGAAATGGTATGACCTAGAAAAGCAACCAACCTTAGCCAAAATTCACACTTACTGAACTTGGCAAACAACTTGTGATCTCTAAGGGTTTGCAAAACAGTTAGGAGATGATAAGAATGTTCATCCTCACTACGGGAGTACACTATTATATCATCGAAGAACACTATGATAAACATATCTAGATATGATATGAACACTCGATTCATAAGGTCCATGAAAGCTTTTGGGGCATTAGTTAACCCAAAAGACATAACAAGAAACTCAAAATGGCTATAACGAGTTTGGAAAGCAGTTTTTAGGATGTCACACTCCCTAACTTTGAGTTGATGATAGCTGCAACGAAGGTCTATCTTTGAGAAATAACCTGCACCTTGCACTTGGTAAAAAAAATCATCTATTCTCAGAAGGGGGTACTTATTTTTGATGGTGACTTTATTCAGTTGGCGGTAATCAATGCACATATGCAAAAAGCCATTTTTTTTTCTCACAAACAACACAGGAGCACCCCAAAGAGAAACACTAGGCCTTCTGAAGCACTTATCTAGTAGATCTTTGAGTTTTTCTTTCAACTCCTTCAGTTCTACAAGGTCCATATGGTAAGGAGGAATAGAAATAGCCTGAGTATCGGGAAGAAGATCAATCCTGAACTCTATGTCTCTATCAGGAGGTATCCCTGGGAGATCATCCGAAAAGACATCAGAAAACTCATTGACAATTTTAACAGATAGGAGAGTTGGAGTCTCAGACTTAGTATCTTTGACTCTAACCAAATGATAAATACACCCCTTGGAAATAAGCTTTCTAGCTTTGAGGTAAGAGATAAAATGACTCTTGGGTGACACAGAATTCCTAGACCACTCAAACACGGATGCACCCGAAAACTAAAACTTGACCACTCAGGTTCGATAATCAATAGAGGCATAAGAAGAATACAGCCAGTCCATACCCAGAATCACATCAAAATCTACCATGTCTAACTCAATCAGATCAGCCAATAAGACTCTATGAAGAACAGTAATAGGACACTTTTTATACACTTTTTGGGCAACAATCAAATCACCCACTGGGGTAGAAAATAGGATAGCCTCAGGAATAATCTCAGGAATCATTTCAAAATTTACAATAATCAAAGATCTAACATATGAGAAACTAGATCCAGGATACAACAAAGCATACACATCAAACTAAGATATATGAAGCATACTAGTAACAACATCGGGAGAGTCTTCCTGTTCTTCGCGGGATGGTAAAACATAGAATCTATTCTGGCACTGCCCGCCAGCATTGCTAGAAGAGGCGCCCTTAGCTGAGGCTGGGCGAGTTACTGGAACTGGAGAACTAATAGTCTGAGTCTGGGTCTGAGAGCGATAGTCACGATGCCCTTGTCCATCCTGTGGACAATCTCTAACTCTGTGACCCATGTCACTACACCAGAAATAACCCCTCTTCTCACCCCAACACTCATCCAAATGAGCCCTACCATACTTAGGACATAAGGGACGATTTCGCTTACTGCCAGTACTATACCGGGACCTGGATGAATATGACCTGCTACCTAGCTCCTGCCTATCTCTAGGCACGAGAGCACTAGTAGATGACGGTGCTGGCATAGACAAATGATCCTGATACTGAGGGCGACTCCCTCTATGTGATTTAGTCTAACCCTATCTGTGCTGCTCGTACCTAGCTCTCTTATTCCCTCTTATTCTATCTCTCTTCTTAATCTTGTCTGCCTCAATCTATTGGACATGAGTCATCAGCCTAGAATGATTTATCTCACTATTCAGCATAGCAGACCTACACTCCTTAACCACATAACTAGACACTCCAGTCACAAACTTACTCATACTAGCCCGATTATCAGCTATTAAGTAAGGAGCATACTTGGCCAACTGATTGAACTTTAAACAGTACTCCCTAATAGTTATAGAGCCCTGTCGCAGGTTCATAAACTCTTCCACCTTTTCCTCCCTCAACTCTAAAGGGAAAAATTTATCCAGGAATGCATCCTGGAACTCTTGCCAAGTTGTAGGGATAGCTCTCTTACCTCTATATTTCCTCCAAGAAACAACCCAGTCATAAGCAAGGTCTTTCAATCTATACGCAGCTTACTCTATATTATGTTCCTCAGATACATGCATCACTTGAGTAATCTTCCGCACCTCCTCTAAAAACAACCGTGGACCCTTATCAGACTTGGAACCATAGAATTTCGGCGTATTCATCCACATGAAGTCATGGATCCTGGTAGCAGCTGAATCACCTCCCTACTGCTGTGGAGATG
This sequence comes from Capsicum annuum, assembly GCF_002878395.1. Classification (NCBI taxonomy): domain Eukaryota; kingdom Viridiplantae; phylum Streptophyta; class Magnoliopsida; order Solanales; family Solanaceae; genus Capsicum; species Capsicum annuum. The sequence goes on along the minus strand of NW_025837394.1, from coordinate 1,005 downwards.
GGTCTGGGTTATACTGAACATTTCTAGTAACAGCTTAGGCCAGCACCTGAAAGGCTGCCTGAAATTCAGTATGAGACACGTTTTTATTCAATGGGTCAGCTAGTTGAGGTTGCTTACCATCATTATTTCTTCTCACTCTATGTGGAGGCATATTTTTAAAAGAGAAGAGCATGAATCAATAGTAGAGAGAGACACTTTAAGCATGATAGACTTCTGAAAGAAAGAATCACACTTTTTTTTAAAATATCTTGTAGCCTCTTGCTCAGAGATATGGTGCGCTGCACATGATGATCAAGACTCTACTTAACATGGCTTGTTTGACTCCCTAGGACACCTTAAAACCTTAGGCTCTGATACCAAGTTTGTAATGCCCCAGAAAATGGGTCCCAGAGTGTCACACAGTGCTTGAGGCTACGAGTAGCCTCAAGCTAACCCTTTGAGCCATTTTTATTTAGTTCAACACAAATCAATGGGGTTTTCATAAATAACCCTCAAATATCAATATAGTAATCATCATTCAAGAATAAAGGAATTTCAAAAAGATAACAAAATATGACTTATTAGTCAACTCCCAACATCTATACTAGTCTGACAAGCCTCTATGAAAATCAATAAAACCAGCGAGTCATTGAGACATGCCCCAACTGACTCAAACTCAGTTATCAAGTGTAAATAATTCTATGAAACCAACATCAGACATCACGTCCTCAGAATATGAGGACTCACCACAACAGAGGATGTAGAACGGTGTGCCCCAAAAATCACTGTTTAACCTAGAACAGAGCACCTGAAGCTACATTCTGAGAAAATTCAGCCCATATTCGAAGATGTGGATCAGTACCATGTAAAGGAACCGAGTATATGAGGGTGTATGTAGTTGTATAAACATCATCATCATAACTATTTAAAAGAAATATGTAGGATGTATGAAAGACTCACATAGCCCAAAGAAAATCAACATAATCATGAGAGGATGAAATAAATACAATAACACATGTGAGTCAT
>NW_025837393.1:0-2178 GCF_002878395.1 Capsicum annuum | reverse complement strand
AACCACTAGTTTGGTGAATTCAAATAATTGAATTCACCAAACTAGTGGTTAAGTAGTAAGCCTTAATTACACCATAAAGGGTGTCACCTTAACCCTCTTATGCTCCAATTACATTCACATGCCATGCACATTCATACAACATCCTCCAACATCAAGTTTGGATTCATTTATCCGTCCAACCAATCCATTAAACCAAATTGAGCCATAGACCTAAATAATCATCAATTCAATAGTATATCACCATATCCATCTTTCATAACTCAATTACCATATCCATATTCCACAATTCGATACAACCAAACCATGCAAAATAGTCCATAACCCTATTTCCATCACCTTTCAATAACATCCAATACATATAATCCTTTATCACGCATATACATATGGAAAAGAACAAAGGAAAACAATATTCATACCTTAGAATTCACCTCTTGATTATGCAATCCTGTTTGCACAAATAATAGGTGTCGTTCGAAGCTCTCGAGATGACAAACGCAGTTATCTGATTACTTTGGAATTTCTACGGTTGAATCAAAAGTAATTTAAAGGTCAAACTTGTCTAGGGTTTATTTTTTCTCAATGATTGATGATGAAAATGAGTTTTTGAACTCATATACATGTATATATACACATATTCCCATCCATAATACAATAGGAAATGACCAAAAAACCTTTAAAATTTAAATAATGTCAAATCTGTCCTTTGGTGGACTGTTTTGATAAGCTATAGTAGATCGACCATAACTCTTTGCTCCGTTATCGGATTTGGGTGAAATTAGTATCGTTGGAAGGATAATTTAAAGGGATTTCATTTCATATAAAGTAGGCCATCCAGTTCGTCTTGTACAAGGAGTTATGGTCGTTTGAAGTTGACCCTAAAAATCTATTTTGATAGGCTGAAGTAAAACAAGTATAAATCCTTACTCAGATGTTGGATTTGGATGAAACCAATTGCATTGAAAATAAGACTGAAAGATCTTTCTTTTCATAGGTCGCTGATCTCCTAGTTCATTATATTAAGGGAGTTATGATCGTTCGAAGTTGACTCATAAATTCGGCTGGCCTCAGTAGTTTGTGTGCAGGAAATTTTCCTGCATATTTACTATTCCCAAATATCCTGGCCACCTTTTTATAGTTTCAAACGTGCTCGATTATATCCAAAACCTATCCGTTTTTAGAAATCTTTATATCGTTGGAAAGTTTATTCAATAACCTTCTCATGGAACCATGGACGGGCAAATTCCGGTATAAATAAAATAAAAAATTAATTCCATATAAATAAGACCAATACACGTACTTAAATACGCCAATACACGTACTTGAATACGGGGAACATTTACCTGTTGGCGCACCAATATTACCTCTCCATTCAAGGACTGCTTCCCTTGGAAAATAAAACATACCCTCTAAGTTCGACAATCTACTGTGGCATAACAAGAAGCCAACCAATCCATACCCATTATAGCATCAAAATCTACCATTTCTAACTCAACCAGGTCAGCATTGTATCGCGACCGCAAATAGTTATTATACAATTTCGATACACTATCTTAGTTATAACAGATTCACCAATCGGCGTAGATACTTCAAGTGGCTTAACTAGCAATTTTGGTGTTCTTTTGAACTTTTCAGCAACCAATGGAGTGACATACGATAATGTGAAACCCAGATCAACTAATGCATATACATCATGTGAAAAGATGGACAATGTACCTGTAACCACATCTGGAGAAGCTTTTGAATTTTGTTGATCTGCTAAAGCGTATGTACGATTCTGAACTTCATTAGAGCTAGCTGCTCCTTTAGCACCTCTACCACAACCCATAGGTTGTACACCCTTACCTGAATAAGGCACCGATGATGATGATGCAACGGCTAATCTAGTAGGTCGTGCCATACCATCTATGCCCCTTTAAGGGCATTCTCTTATCATGTGTCCTGACATACCACACCGAAAACAAACATTTGTTCCAAACCAACATGCACCTAAATGAAGCTTTCCACATTATCTATATGGCTTTTGAGGAGGCCTTAATTGGTTCATAATCCCTTGCTCTTGATACCCTGTTGTTCGCGAACTTTGACTCTCATTTCTTTGCCCAAACTGGTTACCTTTAGACCCTTGAAACTATGGTGGAGCACTAGCTGCAGAATAAGAAGATAATGGCCTAAGTGGTC
>NW_025837392.1:0-1959 GCF_002878395.1 Capsicum annuum | reverse complement strand
AATCATTGGCCGACACCCCTATTCATTAGTTTTTCACCATTTTTTTTTAATACAATTGATTTTTAATAATTTGAAAGAATGCAAGTTGGTGCGTATTGTAGATTTCTTCTTTTTTCTCTTTCTTCTTCTCTCTTTCAACCCATTAATTTTTCACCTTTTTTTTTTCTTTTCTTAACACATTTGTATCCCTTTATTTTCTTGTCTGGTTTTTGAGAAAATGGCAAAAATGGTTCATATGCTAAGATTTTATGAGTCTATCATGGTGTTTATAGTTAAAGAAAGAATTTTCCCATATTATTGTTAAATTTAACGGACAAAATTCAATAAATATCTAACCGAGACTAAATGCATGAATTTTTGGCAAATTTAAAGAACCAAAGCTTGCTACCGATGGCTTGGTACGTATCCATTTTTAATAGAAGTTTAATCGAAATCAGAAGCGGTGAGGCAGTAGCGGATGGAGGGATTGTTAGAATCGTTGTTTTCGTCGATGAAACAACGGCGAAGGTGATCTTTGTTGGGTTTGCTGATAGAGCTTCGGTGTTATCTTGGCAGAGGTGCGGTTGTTGGCTTGGTTGGGGATTGGGGGGGAATGGAGAAGAAGACTTTGGGGTTTGGGGGGGAGGGGATGAGGGAGGGCAAATGGAGAAGATAACGGGAGGGGGGTGCCATGTAGAGAAGATGACTTGGAGTGGGGGTTGTCGTGGGGATGGGTGGTGGTGGAGAAGACGACTTTGGAGTTTGGGGGTGCGGGGTTGTCTGTCAAATAAAATTAAATAATTTTATAATTATTTTGAAAAATGTCATGTGTCAGCAATTAATTGGTTCCTTTAATTTAATTGTATATATATATTAAATAAGTTGGATAATTATGTCATTAATTGTCATGTGTTTTGACCTATTTTAAAAAAAAAAAATTAATTGAGAATATAAATAATGATGTGGCAATTTAAATGAGTTGGCACAAATCAATTGGCCGTTTTATCCATATTGACAGCGAGTGAGACACACACACCAATGCTGATGTCGAAAGATGTCAAAGTGACACACTTTATGACGAACCTTGTGTTCAAGGTTCGAATTGGGATTGGTATAGCCCTGAAAATCCTCGGGTTACCAGTCCCAATCTTGATAAAAAATCTGGATTGGGAATAGCCGGGATCGCTCAGTTGGTAGAGCAGAGGACTGAAAATCCTCGTGTCACCAGTCCAAATCTGATTCCTGACACATGATTAATTTGTATGGGTCTCTCTTCACTGAAATTAATTTCTAATTAATTGATATGAATCAATATACATATTCTTTTAGAGTCTAGATTAGAACAATAGCTTTATCCAGTGTGACATCGATGGATTTGACCAATAAACTAATTACACAAAAGATCTATAAAGACTTTTCATTTCTGTGCTTTTTTTGTTCCTTATGAATAGTGTTATCCTTCGTTAACATCAACAGTATTTGCTGCAATATAAAGTCTTTCTATACGATTTGTTTCTTGAAAATTCTCCAGTTTCTAGCTTGTCATATGAGGTATATCATAGCTCCAGACACTCTTAACAGTCTAACTACAACTTCCTTTTTGAACTTGCTCTATTATCTACATAAACTAAATTATCTTAAGATTATAATACTAAGATTATAATTTTTGGAGGCCTAGACTTATTTATATTATATGAAAGGTGGTACGAAATAATTTTGTGGTTGATGAGATAAGATGAATTATATCAAGACTAAATTTTATTCATGAAATATCTCACCTTATACCTCCTACGAAACGATCCGTCACTGTTTTATTCAGTTCAAACATTTCATTACCCCCTTGAATGCAACCAAGCAGGGGCGGGACCACATAAAATTTATGGGTGGTTAAGCACCCATTAACTCCGACCTAAACTATAGGTCAAACACGTCGTCAAACTCTTAAACTTGTTACAAACTTTCATTTTGACATATCAACTA
>NW_025837391.1:0-1697 GCF_002878395.1 Capsicum annuum | reverse complement strand
GAGTTATATGTCTATATTCCAGGCCGTAGAGTAATGTCAATGTTGGGGTCCTATAGTTGGATGCCTTGTGTGACTCATGCCCAAAAATCTTGTACTATCTAATGCTACTAGAACCTTTTTAGTAAGAGTGTTGATAAGATACTCCAGATTGGGTATAAGTTTCCAGTATAGTTTAGTTTGTGTGGCCAGCAAATCAGTTTAGCAGTCAAATTTGCATGACTTGTTTTCTCGTCTTTTCATTTAATCATGCTACCCAAAAATCTCAAATATGTTACTATTTCAAGATAGAGTATACTAGTAGTTATGAGTACAGATCAGTTCATGTGTCATGTACTAGATTCAGGTTCCAGATGTTCAATTATGATTCAATTCGTAGGTGCCTAGTGCATCGCCTCAAGTTTTCCAAGTATCTTAGTGAATTGGGAATTCATAGAGGGATATAGTGCCCCAAGGGGGAGATACTCCATTTAGTTGCATGCATAGATTCTTATTACAAGCTTCGCATCAGTTATTACCGCGTATTCAGTCATACATTTATACGTTAGTTCAGTCAGATATGCATGCATTAAAAAAAATGCATGTTCAATAGAAAAGGTTCAGCTTATGAAAGTAGCTTCAGTCGTGTATTCCATGCATCAAATATGCATTTCCAGTATAAAAATTCAGAACATCAGCAGTTCCAGGGCGATAGTCATGTTTCAGATCAGTGTATTCTTTCTTAGATACCATATCATGTTCTCATTATTCCATACCTTAAAGCTTCAAAGTCTCTACCCATCATTCGGGGACGAATGATCCCAAGGGGGAGATAATGTAACACCCCGCATTTTTGGGCTAGAACGTAAACCGTCATTTCTTCTCATAAAGGTTAAAAAATCCATAAATCCAATGCAAATTTAGTGTGTTGATCAATTATGTAGTGTAGAAAGCTATTTGACCAAGAATTAAGATCATAGAAGTTCCCTAACTCAAGGACGAGTTGAAAGATTTCCAATCGTTCGAGTTTGAGAAAGCATCGAAACTTGAGTCAACTTCAATCAACGATAAATCAATTTATATGATGAAATGGGTGGCCTACTATATACCAAATTATAGATAATTGAATAGGCTTTCCAACGATATAAGATTTGTTGAAATTCGATAACCGGGTAAGGAGTTATGGCTATTTTAAGTTTCAGCTGTAAGACGAATGCCATTTTAGTGCATGGCGCATCTCACCAGAGGCCAAAATGGCACTCGTCAATTTCTAGCAAGCCTCCACGATAGTCTGGCTTCGCGTCAAACTTCCAGGTCGCAAAAATTGGTATTTTTCCAAGCTCCGCGTCGCGCCTGGGCCAAAAAATGGAGCTCCAGTTTCATAATTTCGCTCAAGGGTATTTTGGTCTTTTCTACCCATTCCTACCCTCTATATATGTCATAGTAAAGGGAAAAATCTCATTTTTTCTCTCTTCCATTGCAAGAATTAGGGTTTCCTCCCTATAATTCCAATCCAACTATCTCTAGTAATTCAAAATTCAATCATGGGAATTCGAAACAAATTGAAGATTTGGAATCCCCAGATCGTAAGCTTCAAGAAGCACCTATTATCTTCTGGAATTAAGGTATGCGGGGTTTTCCTAAAATCTTATGGGCATAGAAATTATATTTTTCGAAAGGAGTTTTCAGATTTATGAATATAATCATGTTATAGAATACTT
>NW_025837390.1:0-2809 GCF_002878395.1 Capsicum annuum | reverse complement strand
TTTTTTAGCTTTTAAAAATATTTTTAAATTTAAAAAGATGAAAAAATATTGAATTTTTAAAAAATATTATTTTTAAAATTTTTAAAAATATTTTTAAATTTAAAAAGTTGAAAAAAGCTAGGTGGGGTGGAGAGGCTGAGCTGGGGTGGAGGAGTGGCTGGATTGGAAGAGGGTGGGGAGTTTATTTTTTATTTTAAAATTTATTATTTTTAAAATTTTTAAAATATTTTAAAATTAAAAAACTGAAAAAAATAATTCTTTTTGTTATTTTTTTAATTATTTTAATATAAATTGGCAAAAAAATTAACCCCCACTCGCACCCCAGGCGATTATATTCACTCTCCTAGTCCTAGTCAGCATTTTAATGTCACATAGGCAAAGTCAACGGTCAAAGGGTTTAAAATATAGCTTTTTAGTGGGTTTAGGGGTCCAGATGACAAACATGTAAGTAGAAATGTCCAACTTACAAAACCGACATAGTATAGGGGTCCAGAGGGTCATTTTGCCTAAAGCTAAATACCCGTTCTTGTTTCCAATGTTGGACGAAGGTTCTTAAGATACAAATTTTACTTCTTCTCTTGATGCATTTTGAATTTTGTTCTTGAATTATTCTATGTGTTACCTTCCTAGTATTATGCCAAAGGTGTTCTAATCTCTTATTTGGGGACGAATAATCCTAAAGGGGGGATAATATAAGACCACAAAAATTTTGACAATTTCATTTTTGACACTCTCTCGTGTTTAATGATAATTTTTTACTTGAATCATGACAAGGGGTGTTAAAGGGATGATTGGGGAAATTTTCATAATTTTCGGAAAAGGATGAGGATCATTTCGGGACCTTAAACCATGAGGGCTCATGACACGACCCGAACCAGGGCCTTGTCGTAATGGGCATCCCAAGTTCAACCAGGATCGTGGACCCACCTTTATACCCAACCCAACCATCCAAACACATAACTTAAGTCAGATGAACTTTAAACATATAACAAGATAGCATAATTACACAATTTCAAACTATGGGATAGGTCAATAACTGAACCGACCCACCATAGTCTAACTGTCCAAACCCTCCCGATAACGAGACCAAACCATAAACCAATCAACCAAATAATAACCAAACCAAGTTTCATAACATAACATAAAAGGATGGAACAACCAACAATATCGTCCAAGGGTGTCAGTCCTAATACCAATGCCAATACTAAGGCTGACACCAATACTGATCTCGCCCATGCCAACCCATAGTAGTTCCACAAAGGCCTCTAACCAAAAGAAAACCAAAATCCGATTGCGACATGCCCCCAACAATAGACAAAATCAATATCCATAAATAAACCAAAGTATGAAATAACATCCATGAAATTGAACCTTCTAGAAAGATGGAAGCTCACCACTTTGATCCAAAAGATGACCCCGAGTGTCCCAGTGCTAAGTAGGAGGAGTAGAATGGTCGATTCCTGCATCGCATGGGGATACAGCTGCCCAAAGATAGATTAGTGGATGAATGTTAGCAAGAAATCAGGATAAGGATAAAATTAATGTCATTTACTAAAAGCAAGTAAACCAACCATATGCATACAAATCATACATAAATATAACCATGCCGGGAAAGGGAACTGTCTTTAGCATATATTTAAAACTATTAACCTAGGTATGTGAATCTTAACCATTACTAACCACCCGTGAGCTATATGGGTCCAGTGTAACCCCCTAAATGGGCCCTGATATGTGTAGCCGCACGAATCGGAGATACCATAAGAGTAGGGGATTCCCAAGTACCTTTTGCTCTCCATGATACATATGTACAGTATACTTAGAGGATTTTAATATACCTCGTAGTATCATATAGGGTATTCATTCCCTTACCTCATGTCGGCAAACAATAGTTTCCAGTGCCTGTCCATAGGACTCGCACCTTCTCGGTAAGCTATCACACCCCGCCATCCTTGCCCAATTAAAACCATTTACCATCCAACTAATTCACTATTAACCAAGGCTATGCTTAGTTGGTATTGTCATACCGACTATGATTTACAAGTATTGTCCTTAGCCAAACTATTAGAGATTAAGGGATTCCCATGTACCTGTAGATCATATTACCAAGTCAACTTGGGGGAGTCCCATGTACCCCATAAGTGTTCCATTATTATGATTACTTAGGGATTCCATTGTACCCCACAAGTGTGTTTATTTATCCGAACCATTTCAAACCATTTAAACCATTTAGGGTTCCATTACCAAACCATACCATGCAATAGGTTTCATTAAAAATCCAACAATATAGTGAAAGCATTCTCATAGGCATTTTATCAATCACATTAGCGGCATAGTATTACCAAAATCAATTCCAATTACCAATAAATCATTCACATGCAACCAAGTATCCAAGCCATCATTAAAACATTGTAAATGTATAATTAAAACATGGGAAAACCATTACCAAGCAGTTATAACCAAAACCTCCAATAGATATTTGAAACCAAAACCATACAATAATCATGCCATGAAAACATTGTATAAAAACATGCCTTTAGTTGGAACTAACAATGAGGGAAGACACGTGCCTTTTACAAAGAAGATGAGGAAGAGAAATTACCAACACAAGACCCAAATTAATCCTTAAGATGAAACCCTAGCTTTTCTCTACCCACAAGCCTTTGAGAGAATTATAGAGTGTTTATGAAAGTTTCTAAGTGTTAAATGAAAGAATATTAGGGTAAATAACCTCCAAATAGAAATATAAGTCATAGGGCCTTATTAAGTTAAGTGGGTAAATGTCCATATTGCTCTCACTTAAACTCCCAAA
>NW_025837389.1:0-1198 GCF_002878395.1 Capsicum annuum | reverse complement strand
CTTCTTGAATAGATTTGTTGTTTGCATTGATATCCATATGTCTTTGTTTCCCATTGGTTTTAAAATTATTTAACATTCATGTCAACTTTCTTGTGGAAGTTAACCATGTATTAATTTTCTTTATATTTCTTTTATGCTTTGGTCTATCATGTATTAACTACTTTAGTGTTCCTATTTTGGTCGATCACGTGTTGACTTACTTTTTCTTTCCCTTTTTCTTTTGTTGGTCATGTATTAATATTCTTCATTTTTCTTGCTTCGCATGAATCCATCTTGGAGACCAAACGGACTCTTTTCCCTTGAATTCCTTAATGGGCCAGTGAAGCCCATCTCATTGAGCCAAACCCAAAGTTCTAAGCTCAAAAGTGATCCCATGGCATAAATACGAGGAGATTAGAAGAAGAAAGGCAGGTTAAAAACCCACATTTGAAGCATCCAAGAGACTTGAAAATCTTGGTTTCCATTTCATTTATTTATTTAGTCATGTATTAGTGTTTGTCCTTATTTATTTAGTTATTTAGTTTTATTCATTCATTTGGGCCACAAAGCCAAGGTTGTATTTAATTCAGGTGGGGAAGACTTGAGCCAAAGGCTTGAAAACTAGATTAGGACAGGTGAAATGGGTCGAAAGCCTAATTAGACTAGGATAGGTCTTATTGATTTGGACCAATGGCCTAAATCCCTTCCTTCCTACTATTTCCTCTCTCCTTTATGTTTGTTTGGTTTGAGTGTTTTGCGAACCTAGTTAAATCCTTAGTAAGTCGCTAAAAAACTGGTTTTGCATAAACACTAAAAGATCACTAAAATTGCTTTCTTTTCAAAAATCAACTTTTTCAAAGTTAGTCAAAAGACATTTTCAAACGATCCGGATAACCACAAGTTAGCGGACATTTTAACACCTTACTAAAACATTAATAACCACTTACTCAGAATCTCTTAACTTAGACGATTTTTTTGTTTTATTTTTGTTCTTTCATTTTTTTTTCAAATATCTTCTACAAACTTTCTAAAAAAGAAATACAAAATCCATAATATAAAAGAATGAATTCTAAAGTAATTGATCTCTCTCTATATATATATATATAATTAAATGAAATTACATATGTGCATATATATATAACATCAAAAAATAAAAACATTTGAAAGTGAAATAAGATTGTTTTTGCTTTAAATTTTCAATAGAAAGAAATTACAAATA
>NW_025837388.1:0-2328 GCF_002878395.1 Capsicum annuum | reverse complement strand
TTCACACTATCTCCCGGCAAATAGGAGATACAAAAAATTCTATACTTCTTTTTAGTGCCCCCGCTCCTGAGAAAGGAACTTCGAGTCCTAATCCTATAACCAATCCCATCTTCAAGATTCCTGAATTCCAAAAGGAGAAATTCCCTAATCTCAGTGATGATTTCAAGGTTTCAGGGAAAATCTTGGAACGCATCCATGACAAACTTTCCAAGTTTAAAATCTCTGAGAAAGCTGAGTCCAGCAACCAGAAAGCTGAGTCTAGTAACCAGAAAAACTCTCTTTCTAAACTTACCAGTGATCATTTTTCTACTAAGAAAAACTATTACAAAAAACCTTCTCCTCCGGACGTTCAGTTTGAAGAAAACCCCTACCTATCGACCTTCAACCATGATGGTAGAGGAATAACCGAATGGAATGTTGATGGTTTGGCTGAACACCAAATCTACAACAAACTCCATGAAATGGGCATTTCTATTATCGCATACAAAATAAGAGGAGCCACGGATAAAGAGGCTGCTACTATGATCGTATCAGGTTTCACTGGTATGATAAAACATTGGTGGGATAATTACTTCACCGATGATGTCAAAAACTTAATCTATGGAGCAACAACCGTAGAAACTGTTGTTAAGACTGAAAATGGACAAGAAATTCTTGAGCAAGTAGCAAAAGAAGACGCTTGTGCCACTCTCCTATACCATATAGCTAGACACTTCATAGGAGAACCAAAATTATTCCAAGATAGGAGCCTAGAGATCCTCAATAATCTCACCTGCAAAGACTTAGCAGACTTTCGATGGTACAAAGATACCTTCCTGGTAAAGGTCATGATCCGACCTGACTGTAACAACGACTTCTGGAAGGAGCGATTCATTAGTGGTCTCCCTCCTCTCTTCGTCGAAAAAGTCAGAACCAAAATTAAAGATAGATTCGAAGGAAAGATTCCTTATGATATCCTAACCTATGGTGACTTAATCAGCTTCATCACTACTGTAGGGATAGATCTCTGCACTGACCTCAAGCTTAAGAAACAGCTTAAGAAGGATAGTACTTATAAATATGGACTAGGAACCTTCTGCTAAGACTACGGATTTACCAGTCCTAGCAAAAAGTATAGGAAGAAATCCTCCAAACCTCACAAGAAGGCTACCTCTAGCAAGAAACCCTTCGTAAGAGAATCTTACAAGCCTAGTAGGAAGGTCAAACGCAAAACCTCTAAGGCTAAAGATACCTGTTGGACTTGTGGCAAGACAGGCCACAGGGAAAAAGATTGCAAGTCTAACAAGAAAAAGAAAATAAACCAATTAGATCTCTCTGAAGAGGCTAGGGCTAGTTTATTTTCTATAATGGAGGATTCGCCTGAATCTTCTGGGTCTTCAGAATCCTATAACTCGTCTAGCAATGACTACAGTGATGAAGAATTCATCAATGCCGCCTACGAGACAGATCAATCCCAATCCGGCCAAGAATGTGCCTGTGACGGTGCTTTCTGCACTTGCACCAGAAAGACCATTAATGTCATTTTCGGAAATCCTAAAGAAGTCCTATTTGACATTATAGAACATATCCAGGATGATGAGGCTAGAAACAAGTATCTTCTAGAACTCAAACGATTAATGCTTTCTCACGAAGAAAAGCCCCCCAAACTCGTTATTCAGCCTTTTAGCATGAAACAGGTTATGTCAAGATTCGACAGACCTGCAGAACCATCTATTGCTGATCTCAAAGGAGAAATCTCCATCCTAAAGGGAGAAATCAAGAATCTGAAAATCCGTCTTGACCAAGTAGAGCTCAACGTTCTTACAGATCAAGTCCTAAAAGATATTTCTCCCCCAGAAAAGATTTCTCCTCCAGAGTCTCCTAAGACTTTCCCGATCATCTCGAATGACCATCTTAAAGAACCAGAGCCTAGTTTCTTTCCTGGCTCAGATTCTCCCTCCACCTCCGGCAAAGCTGTTATAGCCATAAAGGCTTATAGTGAACACATAGCCGTTAAAATTGTCATAAACAAAGACTTTGTTCTTAATAGAGTCTCCTTCTTCGATACAGGGGCAGATAGTAACTGTATCGTCAAAGGTCTTGTACCTACGAAGTACCTTCAAAAGAGTACCTCTCGTCTTTATTCAGCAACGGGAGAGAAAATGGAAATCCATTATAAGCTCCCTAAAGCTCATGTCTGTAATAATGGCATTTGCCTTGTTAACGACTTTGTCATCACTGACGATATCACTGAAGATATCATTTTAGGAATTCCCTTCGTCAACCAGATTCGACCTTACTGGAGTGACTACGATGGAATCCGTACAACTCTGTTAAACCAAACTTTAT
>NW_025837387.1:0-1785 GCF_002878395.1 Capsicum annuum | reverse complement strand
TTGAGGACCTTTTGATTTTTCCATCTCATTTCTTGAGATCGTAGGCGACAAACAAAAGCACTTTATCTTCTTTACACGTGTCGTATTTAGAAGTTTCCTAAAAATAGTCGCTAGTAAAAGTGACTTTATGTCTACTAATCATCTACCTTGAGTATAGGTACATGTAGAAGGCAAGACACTGACAAATAAAGCCAGGTAAAATTATTTTATCACTGCCACAATGGTGATTGCATATCATTACCACAAAGGCCATCACATATCATTGCCGCAAAGGCCATTACATATCTGTTGACGCGCTAGACACAATGCTGGCATTGAGGATATCATCAGTATTCAATATCTGTTGACGCGCTAGACACAAAGCTGGCATTGAGGATATCATTATCACTCTATATCTATCGACACGCTAGACACAACGCTGGCATAGAGAATATCATCTGCATCCAATATATCTGTCGACACGCTAGACACAACGCTGGCGTTGAGGATATCATCAGCATCCAATATATCTGTCGACACGCTAGACACAATGTTGGCGTCGAGGATATCATCAGCATCAAATATATCTGTTCGACACGCTAGACACAATGTTGGCGTCAAGGATATCATCAGCATCCAATATATCTGTCGACACGCTAGACATAACACTGGTGTCGAGAATATCCTCAACATTCAATATATCTGTTGACACATAAGACACAACGCTGGCGTCGAGGATATCATCATTTTTTCATGAATCAGCAGCTGAATACATTAAGAGCACACGATTTGGAGGGAATCCTTCAGGTCACTATCTAAGGATGAATGATAAATAAGATTTTCTAGCAATTGACAATTTGAAGGTCATCTATAAGTCATATTATTTGAAATAGGATAGTGTGCAAGATCACCTATGAGTTGATAGCCTGTAGGTCATCCGTAAGCCACAATAACATCCTAACCGAATAGTGTGCAAGATCGCCCAAAAGTTGATAGTTCAAAGGTTATCCGTAAGTTGCAACTAAATCCTTACTAGAGGATATGCAAGATTGTCAAATTGATACGTCCAAGGATTCTCTATAAGCCGCGTCATATCCAAAATCGATTATGTGCAGGTTTACCCAAAGAAGATCAATTTGAGGGATTATCTATAAGTAATATTGTATCCAAGGTCGGATGATGTGCAGGAGCACCTAAAAGCTAGCGATTGGAGGGATATCTGTAAGTCATCTCTTATCTAAAGTCGGATGACGTGCAAGATTACTTAAAAGCTAGAAATTCAAAGGATATCTGTAAGTCACCTCATATCTAACATCAAATAATGCGCAAGATCATCTGAAGATTGACAATTTAGGGAAAATTTATAAATCGATCATCGGCTACAACCAGAGAGGTTATCATTCCACATAAAATAAGTGATATAAGTAACCAAAAGGGCCACCCTACTTTGAAAACATATTTGCTCGACAGATGAGATAATTATACAACAACCAAGGAGGTTGTTGTGTCTGTTATTGCAAGTTATTTCCCATCAAACAGGTGCAATAAAGAATGACTTCGCTTTTCAGGCCATAACTCTCCTGGAGATATGGTAAAAGATTACTTACTTTTTTCATGAATTATGTTTAACACTAACACTCTTTGCCTGAAGCATTGTCGAGAGCATCCGAGAGGATGAAAATCTCAAATCAAAACCACAGGTGCCGACAACTCCAAAAGGACGCAGCACAACGTGGAACTCTTTCTCAGCAGCAAAACAGGACATAGTCTGGAGAGGGATGTCAAACTCTCTAGACGCGAGCTAGA
>NW_025837386.1:0-1621 GCF_002878395.1 Capsicum annuum | reverse complement strand
GAGAGAGAAACGGAAAACATAAGCATCTTCAGATTCAGCTATATCAACTAAACCAATGAGTGGCCAAACCTTTCCCAACAAAGCCGACCCACTAAGGGCAACCCCGCCATTAGCATGATTCATAAGATTGTCCCACTCCTCTCTGGCTGGACAAGCAGGGAAAAAAACTATTGCAGGCTAACCTTCAGCATGCTGCTGAGAGTTGATGCTTGGACGATGAAGTTCTACTAGCTTTAATTGGGACTGAACCAGCATTGATATCTGGTAAGGATTAAGCATGATAACTGTATGGTAGAGGAGGGCCACTGTATGGAACACAGTTGATGGGAGCCACATTATGTGGTTAGGGATGCAGCGGAATTGAACCATTAGTTTCACCATAATTCGGCAAAGACAACTGAGATGCTCTGCAATGCACGAGTAAAATGCAACATGAGCTTCCATTACGATAATCTCTAGTATTAAGAAATACCTAATTTGATTCAATAGGACCTAAAAACCAACGTAAGAAGAGCTTCACTGGAGTAAGTGTAATGCCCTGCATTTTGGGCTAGAATAAAAACCATGATTTCGATGTGTTGCTAATCCCGAAGCCATAAAATCCTATGCCAATATGGCATGTTAATTATTGTGTAGCATGTGAATCTGCTCAAGCTTGAATTTAGACCATAGAGGTCCTTCAAATCAAGGACGAGTTAAAACTATTTCGATCGACTAAGTTTTAGTGGACGTTGTAAAGTGTGTCAGCTTCCATTGACCATAATTCTCTGTATATTTCAAATTTGGAAGCCTACTATGTGTCAAATGATAGGTATTCGAGTTAGCTTTCCAACGATACCAATTTGGCTAAAATCCAACACCCGAGCAACCCATGGCCACTGGAAAGCATAGGCAATAGCCTAGGCGGAGCCTATGTGAACATAGGCGATAGCCTAGGCGGCGCCTATGTAAACATAGGTGATAGCCTAGGTGGAGCCTATGTGAAGATAGGCGATGGGATGGGTGGCTCCTATATAAGGAATTTTGGAAATTTAAACACTCCGTGTTGAGGACAAAGTGGTCCTTTTCCACCGTTACTTAGCCCTAAAACACGAGATTTAGTTCCAAGGACCCCGAAATACATATTCTTTCATCAAAAGTGCTCAAGATTTTCCTTAGGGTTTCAAAGTAAAAACCCAAATAGTTCAAGATTTGACCATAGGTTTTCAAAGAAAATTACATATTGGGAATCACCAATCCACAAGCTTCAAGAAACATCTATTATCTTTGGAAATAGAGTTACGTGGGGTTATCCAAAAATCTCATGAGTGTAGTCTTTATGATCATTCATGCTTTTAAATGGGGGTTTTCAATCAAATGCTAATATCTTGCTTTCAATATGATTTCTATGTCATTTTCCTATATACTTCAATGGTTGAAACCATGCATATGTGATTTGAGATTTTCCATGGAAGTTAATAAATATGAATGATAAATTGTTTTTCAAATTCCCATGATAATGTTTCGATAATCCATATTATATTGTTATCAACAAAAGAGAGCATGAATTTGAAATAAATATTGTTCACCACTTGTAAATGATGAAGCACCTTGGTTTTTACATGATTATGCATATATGGAT
>NW_025837385.1:0-1687 GCF_002878395.1 Capsicum annuum | reverse complement strand
CTTTATTCTTGAAGAAATCTTGAAGAATTTATGGATGATTTTTGGAACATTAGGGTTCTTGATTGAAACCCTAGTTATTTCTCTTCTCAAGAGAATTGAGAGAATTGGAAGAGAAAAATGTTGAAATTAATTTTTTGGAAGAGGTTCCCAAATTTATAGAGGCTCACAAAAGGTGGGAACTGACCAAAATACCCTTGTAAAAACGTCTCTAAATTGCTGGAAAAAAAGGCTGATGACATTTTGTGACAGGCCATCAAACCTGTGTTAGGCCGTCACAAAATGTCGTTAGAAAAGGGTGGACTTTTATGATTTTCTGCCCAGGGCTGATGACGTCATCAGAAATATAGTCAGAATCTGACGACGTCATAAAAAAGGTCGTGAGAAATGTGGTAGCCCATCAGAAACGTCGTCACCATTTTCCAGCTTGACAGACTGGAGTAAAATGGACATAACTCTTTTCTCCAATAGCGGATTTAGGAGAAATTGGTATCGTTCGAAAGCTATTTCAAAGATATTTCATTTGATATATAGAAAGCCACCTAGTTCTCCATATACAACGATTTATGGTCGATTCAAGTTGATTCAAATTTTGACGGTCACTAAAACTTGACCTATAGAAAAGCTTTCAACTCGACCATGGGTTAGGGGACGTCTATGATCTTAATTCATGCTCAAATAGATTATCACACGATCCAAAGTATTTCATACTTGGGTGGATATTTTTGAAATATTTTGACTCGGATTTTTGCTTTACCAAATACGTTCTAAGGTTCACACTGGAAAAGGACTTTTCAGGGCATTACAACTAAGTTCATTCTTGGTCACTCTCTTAGTAGATACTACCCTTATCTTCCTTTATCTTCAGTAGTCACCATCATGGACTTACACTCTATTAACTTGACAAACATACTTGCCTCGCTAAACACATAATCGTATCATCATCATGGAATTACACTCTATTAACTTGACAATTATACTTGCCTCGCTAAACATGTAATCATAGCTTACTAAGATCTCAAAATTATATTTTTCAAAAACCATTAGAATAAAAATCATACTTAAAAGAATCACCAACAACTATCCATAACTCCCTAATTATCTACTACGAACACCATGTTCGATATAGCTATCCTTAATCCACTTAACCACTCAAGGGTACTATTAACCACACACAATACTTAATAACCTTACAAAACAATGCAATGCTATAACACATCGGGTACACCTCTACATCATACTTAATTACAAATAAACGAATTTAAACTCTTACATACACTGTTCAAGCCTATTGGATCACTTCCATATACCTAGCATCACAAACCAATTAATCATTATTTCTACCTTGTTGATCATCTACTGCTCAAACTTAGTGTCTAGCTCTAGCCATGATTAACCACAGCTTCACACACCATTCTTACATATCAAAATATCCAAAAACACTAGTCCACTAAAACCTTATAATAATAATAATACTTTACCATAATCTTACAGTCTATCTAAGTAAAGTCCATAAACACGTCCCTCTTCCACACGTCTCTAGTACTTATCCATCCATATATCTAAATTACCTTCTTAGCTCTGTAAGTTTCAACTAAACTCCTTTTGAAACCTCAAGGGAAGCCTAACTTAACAACACTCAGTCACCAAATATCATTATTAATGACCTATACAGTCCTAACACAATAAA
>NW_025837384.1:0-4150 GCF_002878395.1 Capsicum annuum | reverse complement strand
AGATTTTAAACAATAAAAGATAAAATAAAATCAATTAAAGGAAAGAGAAAAAGAAGTGACATAAAAAAGAGAACCTTATACATGGTAACTTCTCAAAGACAAGTAAATGGAAGATTGCATTTAAAATATAATATTATATTCGCTACACAATATAATTTTATTAAAATATTGCTATATTTCATAATTTAAGTGTATGTACTTCTTGTAGTTTTTCCTACTATAAACGTGTGTCACTTTAATTAGGTCCAAAATATAAGGTCCAATTGGGCATATGATTTTTATAAAAGTTATAGTATATTATTTTTTTTAGTACATGCATCCTAAATCAAGCAAGTCCTTATGCAGTACAAGTGCGACAGACAACCAAAGAACAGTCTCCGCTAATGCCAAATACATGAACACACTGCATATACATGAAACAGTTATGATAGTTATAAATGATTATACTATGAAACAAACACAAACAGTTTCATGAAAAATAACAGAAGTTTGAGGATTTTCAACGAACATATTCCAATAAGCCGAATCTTAACTCTTAACAATAACAAAGAAATGCATAAAGCTCAAAACATCAGCCCCAAAACTCATCGATACAGTGGAATTTATATTGCAATGTCAATAGTCAAAAAACAAAAGTGCAACAATAAGAGGTTTCGCATCTGTTTTCGGGCAGAAACAGGGACAAACGGACTTAACGACCGAACTTTCACCACCTAGGCTCGATTCCGATCACTGGAATTCCAGCAAATCGTCGAATTTTGATTCTTTTCTTTGAAGGTTCCCAGAAGATTTTCGATTACGTGAGATTAGAGGGTGAGCCTCCAGAATCTCCAAATTTTTTCTCAAAAATCTTTATTTTACTGCCCTTGCCTTCTTCCCCTCAATCTCTTTTACAGGAGAAGATATTGATATTTTTTTCATCTTTAAAATAGAGAAACATATCCCTAAATTTCGGACTTGAATTGACACTACTGATTTGGATTGAATTTTGGAATGGAAGACACACAATCTTGAGCTCAAAAGTCAACAACGATGGCTCTAGATCTGCAAAATGTAAAAATAAGATGAAAAGAGAGATTTTCCATGATTTGGGGGTTTGAAGGGTTGAATTTTTTGTCTTCACGGATCGGGTTGCCATCGGATTCGGGTTTACCCATTGAAGTTGTTGCTGTTCGATATTGTTGTTTTAGTTCTTGCAGGTTGAAAGCTGTTGTTGTTCGTTGTTCTTGCTGTTGAGAGTTGTTGACGTTGATATTGTTCTTAATGTTTTGGGTTTGTGTTTGTTGTTCGTTGTTCGTTGTAGGCGGTGGTGTGTATTACAGATTAAGGGAGATAAAGGGAAATTAGGAGTTGGCCGGGTCAGCTTAAGTTGCTGTGGAGTGGGTTGTTTCAAGATAAATTACATAAGTTTCATATTAAAGAGATTATATTATCTAATATTTTTTACTTTTTTAAAATTTATATAAAATCTTATTTTTCAATTCTACTTTTGATATATAGAAAAAAACATACATCCTATTTTTACTCCACCATTAATTCATTCAAGATTTTTTTCCTTAAAATATTTCCCTAATTATTAATAATTAAATCATGTTCCTTCCTTATTTTTTCTCTTTCATTAATGCTTAAATCATCTTCCTTCCTGATTTTTTTCTCCTCCATTAATGCAACTTTTTTTTCTCTCCTAAAATCACTTCCATTTTTAAAAAAAAGCTATTGATACATATATAAATTTATTTAGTTTATCATACATATAGATTTTTTTAATGGTGATTCATATGAATGATAACTATGATATCATTATATGGGTATTATGGTGATTCATACGATAAATACATTTTGTATGATTTTAACGAGTGATAAATGTGATATTAATCGGTGATACATATTGTATTGTGGTGATTCATATAGTAGATACAATTATTAGGTGATTTATATGATATTAATGGGTGATATATATGGTATTATAGTGATTCATATGATAGATACAATTATTTATTTTGATTATTGGGTAATTTATATATATATATATATATATATATATATATATATATATAGTATTATGGTGATTCATATGATAGATACAATTATTTATTTCAATTATGGATGATTCATATGATATTAATGTGTCATATTTATGGTATTATGGTGATTCATATGGTAAATACAATTATTTATTTTAATTATTGGGTGATTTATATGTTATTAATGAAAGGTAATAGTGTAGTCAGTGTAAGAAATAAAAGTAATAATATTTTTTTAAAAATGACTAAAAGTAGAATTGAAACATAATTAAAATTAAATCTAAAAAAAGCAGACTAAAATTAAAGAAGAGATTAAAGACAAAAAAAAAGAGAAAAAGATCAAAAATACATATCTTTCATAATTAAAGACGAAAAAGAGAAACATAATTAAAACACCTAAATTAGATCTAAAAAGGGAGAAAAATTAGATATCTTTCCTTAAATAAAAGAATACAATGAATAAAAGAGAATCTATTATTTTCTTAAATAAATATCTTGTTCGTTTTAAATTTATCACTTTTTTTATATGTATCACCATATAACATATATATCACCATTTCAAAAAATCAGGATAAAATGTAATTAACAAAATAGTCAAGATTTTATGTAATATCACTTAAAGATTCAGAGATTTATATAAGTTATCCTTATTTTAATTGTTTGGGCCTGAGTTAGTATTTTAATGCAAATGGGGTGGCTGGTGGGTTCGCTGGTTAGGAAGGGTAGAATTTAGGGAATTGAGGATTTAGCTATTTATTAAATAGCCAAAGATTGAAGTTCAGACAATTATTTAAATTTTAATTAAGATCTAATTTAACAAATTGATTAAATTAAAGTATAATTTTAAAATAAATTAATAATCAATTTAATCCCGAGCTTCTTGATTCGATAAAATCAAACAAATATTTTTTTTAATTTTTTTTTTCAAACTACATTATATTTAAATCAAAATTTTAACCATTTCAATTAATTTTCAAGATAATCGTTGGTTAAAATCTTTTTTTTTTGTATAAAATAATTATTTAAGTAATGAAATTACACAATCTCGTATGTATGGATACTAGAACATACAATCATTACTTAAGATGACCAAATTACCTAGATACATACTTGAAAGGATTTTTATTGGGATAAAATAAATATTGTAATTTTAGTTAAAAACGGAGAAACTTGGAATTAAACTTAGTTGTGGAGGACAAAAGTTAGGTCTCAACACAAGTTACCAATATCCCGCACAATATCATAAATTTCTTTAGGATTTTAAGATAATGATCTCTAACTTTCCCTTCCCACTATCTCCAAATTATGAGTTAAATCGTGATGATGAGGTATACAAAATAGTCTCCTTCCTGCAAGTTACCCCAACCTTAACCATTTTTATCCATCTAAACTCTATGTCCGAAGGCCGAATCATAAAATCTCTCATTTATCTATGCCACATTTATGCTCTCTAACCCGGAACTACAATACTCGATTAACCTTTGCATATCTGGACATCAACCAGTTGTAAGAAGAACAAACAAATGAGTTCCAACCTTGTACCAAGATCACGGACGCGTTATGTCTTAAAAATCAATAAATTTGCACCCCGTACACACTCATCTTCCCCTATCAATGGCTCCAATACATGGGAGACAACTCTAAGGGTTTTTAGAACCCTTTCACATTGTTGGATTCAACTTGTGGAGAGAAAAGAACTAAAACCCGCTTAAGTGTATTTCTGGTCTGATCATGTCGCTATAGCGGAAGGTGTCACTATAACGATGCCGCTATAGTAGAATAAGTCCCGCTATAGCGGGCTAACGTCATCCCGATCCATATTCTTTAAGTTTCAAAATTGAACTTGTGTGGCCCCACGCAAGTTTACAAATGTAATCTCGATAATATCCGTACCCCATACCATCTCGAGATGTTTCTTCTTAATGACGAATTAGATTGTTACATAAAGATTCGAGGATCAAGTTTTATCTTTACAACAAAATAATTAAGTGTTTCGTGTTTGCTGTTATATTTTAATCTAGATGACAACAACAACAACAACAAACCCAGTGTATTCCCACCTAGTGGGGTCTGGAGGGGGTAAGATGTACGCAGTCCATACCTCTACCTCTAAAGAAGTAGAAAGG
>NW_025837383.1:0-2748 GCF_002878395.1 Capsicum annuum | reverse complement strand
ATCCGCGAGACTCTATTAGACATCCCGTTATTACATCGTTGAAACTAATGAAACCTGGTTGCTCTGATATCAATTGGTCATGACCCAAAAATGAGGGTCATGATGGCACTTGTCATGGCGTACCTTGACAAGTAAGCCTATCACCCAAACTGATACGAAAGGAGGAAAAGACAGAATATCCCAAGGTAAGGCTTCTAGAACAAAGCCAAACCATATAAGTAATCATAACAACGCGGAAAGAACTTATCCAAAATACCAATCATGTCCAAAACTAGGTGTTATTGTAAGAACTACTAATACAATCCAGGAGTCAAATACATCAGAAAATAACCATAAAGGAATAATATATGTCTCCGAATACTAATAAAGACATAACTACTATAATAAGATAGAGGTGAACTTCGAACGCATGAATGTCCAACTACTACTTTGGAAGCTCCAACAATCGCTCGAGTCAAGCAAGCTGAGGCGCACTCAAGCTAGGACTTGCACTGAAATAGCGCAGTAGGCATGAGTATGGTCCACTTGTACTCAGTAGGTATCATAGGCCGACCAAGAAAAGTAGTTAATAAAGCATACAAAATATACACTAAGGCCACATCACCTGCAATTAGAAAACATCCCACAACGGTAGCCCACACCGCTTACACTAACAGTTCAAATATATCTCACATATATTACAATGACACACCAAGATATAGAACACAAGTATACATTATGTCACATATAAATAGAATAAGAGAGAATATGTAGATACAAGAGCATCAAATACAAGCAAAGAAAGGTAAGACAAATACATAGATGATGAGTCAATAAGGGAATACAACACAACATAAACACAATAAAGTAAGTGCAATGTATATAAAGATGATGATGATGTACGAGGTTGTCATACAACCTTCGGTATCGTCGCACAATCCCCGTATACACCTACGAAGGCAAACCTCCCAACGCATGACCCATGGGGGTTCGTTAAACTGTATAAAATCCATATATCTCATATCTTATTTCTGGCACATCTCTCGAAAAGGGTTTTATAAGGTGTTACAATATCTTTTAAAAAGGTGTTACCAGTGTTTCTCAGATGTTGCCACGGTGCTACCAATGTTTCATGAATGAGCATGATATGAAGATGTAATCTCACAACCAATCACAATGAGTATTTACACAACCAACCACATGATATATTTCCATAACCAACCACAATGATATATTTCCACAACCATATGAGCCAATATCCACTCATCATTTTCATTTCATCCATGAATTTCCACATATTTCACATGCCAATAAGGTATGAATATAATCATAATACACCAATGGCACCACATTAAGCATTTTAACAATACAATACAATTATTCACATGTATTCAAGGCTATCAATATCACATAGGACCCCATACAGTCACACATATTACATAATAACTTAATTTCGACAATTACATAACATACAGGCCCTCACATGAGCACAACACATAAATAGCCATTTTTCATGATTAGTTCTCACTCTTAACATGCATTTTGTCTCATCATTTACTACCCAACCCAATCTGAAAGAGTTAAGCCATAACCTACCTCGAAAGCCGAAACCAGTCTGCTACACTTGAACTCGCGATCTTAATTTTCACGAATAATCCTGAACTCTGCTAAAAATATCAAATATGAAATTTACGCATCAAAACAAGACCAACAACACCCATATTGACTACTTTTGGTTCGGGGTCAAAATGGATCCCCAAAATGGGTTTCCGAAAAAGAGAAAAATTGGAAGTTTATTTTAAAAAATGTTCCCCATATTCTTAGAAACCTACAGCTGAAAACCCAAGTTAAATCGAGTAAAGAACGAGGTTCAAATCGAAGAAAAACCTTTTTTGAGCTTTATCGGGTATAATCTTTGAAATCTGGGTTAAAATCAAGAATCAGAGTTGTTTTGAAGGTTAAATTGATGAAAAACTAGTAATTATAGGATAAAAATATTATTCAAGTAAAAATGGGGTTTTAAATCAAGCCCTAAGATTTTTAGTATTTTGAGAAATTAATCAAGAAATTACTAAGAAAAGGGTGAATTCTTAGCTTTAATCCGTAATAAAACCAAGAAAAATGTGCTTATCTAGCTTTCCAAGCTCTCACAAACTTTGCTTTTAAATTTCCATAGTATGTTAGGGTTTAACTCTCAAGAGGCAAAATGAAAATGAGCAAAATAGGTTTAAAAAGGGTGAAAATATGCTATTAGCTCTTTTTTTTAAATCCACTCCGAACTTCGATAGGGTGTCCGAAATTCGTTCGGAGTCCGAACATGCAAACGAACTATGCAACCATACTAAATTCGATGTTACGGATGCGTTGGAGATATCATATTTTCAAGAAAATATCGTTTTCATAAAGTTGACACCCGCAACCCAAAATTATAATTTTCCAAACCGAGGGTGAAAATGAGATTTAAAAGCCGTAAAATCATACCAAACATGCTAACACCCTAACATAGATATTTTGAATCTGCTGGTGAAGTCGTATTTTCCATCCGAGGTCATTTCGATCAAATGTGGGTCCCACACCCATAGTTTCTATTTTCCAACTTTCCAACAATAGGTCGAAATGAGTTCGGGTGCACCAGGACCCGAACCAAAGGTGTACCTCATCTAAAATCGATATTCTTGAGCTGCTAGTGCAGTCCATTCGGCTATCCGTTGGACGGATCAAAATATATCCACATAAGTCCAAAATAAGGATCTTGAAGCCATCAAAAAC
>NW_025837382.1:0-1255 GCF_002878395.1 Capsicum annuum | reverse complement strand
TATATTAGACACCTTAAAGTAAAAGATGATGTGTTAAGGAAGAAGACTCAGTTACATTTGTTTAAATATAGTGATGCTAATTCCAATTATTTTTATCTTTGATCAAACGGAGGCGCAGAAGGTTATTTATACACAAGGTCAAAACTGGGGAAGGTGTTAGGACTCAAAGGGATCCTGAGTTTGTTGTTATAGCTTGTGAGCATTTTCAAGGTATTTATACAGGGAAAGCTGAGTAAATCCAAGAGGAGGTGCTTTCTTGTAGTCCTAAATTACTTAATAACGTTTAACAAATTAATGCTCTTCAATCAATGCTTACTCTAGATGAACTAAAATATGTGATATTTTCCATTAATTCTCATTAAATAGTTGGGCCATAACGGCGTGAATGGAAAGTTCTTTCAGTCTTGCAAAGCACATAATAGGTGAGAATCTTCTTTAGGTTGTGGTATCATTTCTCAATGGAAAAGTTATGACCCAATATTTTTCTCACACCTATTTGGTCCTAATCCCAGAAGTATCCCATCCAAACAACCTTTCTGAGTTAGAACTGATAAGTCTATGTAACTTCATCAATAGTCATTTCTAGACTAATTTTCTTTAGGCTTGCTCCTATTCGTCCTACTCTTATTTCACCCATCCATTGAATCTTTGTGAGAGGTAGGAACATTGCTAAAAACATCATGCTTGCTGAGAAAATTATCAGTAACATCAAGAAGCCCACTAGTGGTGGAAATGTAGTTATAAAGTGAGAGATAGCCAAGGCCCATGACAGGGTCTCTTGGTCATTCATTTGTATAGTTCTTAGAAGATTTTATTTTTGTGAAGTTATCATTGGTATGATTTAGAGAATATTGTCTAATAGCTAGTATCAAGTTATAGTTAAGGGTATCAGACAGAGATTTTTTCACTCTACAAGGGATCTAAAATAGGTTGAGTCCCTTTCACCAGCATTATTCATTACTGGCTCTAAAGTCTTATCTATAACTTTGACCCATCTGTATCACTGTTCATATTACTATGGGTTTCATATGGAGTAGAAGGGGCCTTATATTAATCATCTTAGCTTTGCTGATGAAGAAATTATTTTCACTACTAGAAGAAAGAATACTTTGAAATTGATCATGAAGATTTTAGCTGCTTATAAAGAAGTTTTTGGTCAACTTATTAAAAAGACAAAAGTTATTTCCTATTCCCTAATCACTCTTTTCCTTCTATTATTACATGAATTAGAGATAAAACAGTTTTTTTGTAAAGG
>NW_025837381.1:0-1190 GCF_002878395.1 Capsicum annuum | reverse complement strand
ATTTGTTGTTCTTGTTGTTAACATTGTACTCTTTGTAATCTATCATCTAGTGTTGTTTAACCATTGTTTAATGTTATTGTTATCTTCTTGTTCTCCTTGTGTAGCTATTGTTTTGGTGTTGGTATTCCTTCAAAATTTTGTGATTGTTGTTGACTTCACATATTGGATTTGTTAACTTCAAGCTCTCGGAATTGTAGTGTGTTTGGACTGATTTTGTGGTAGATTTAATACGCTCCAAGTTAGTAGTGTATCATTTGGTATCAAAGCCATCTTTGATTTTGTTCTAACAAGATCAATCTTGGGCTTGAGACTTGAAAACTACAAAAAAAAAAAAAACTGAAATCTGAAAATTTCAGAAATAGTCAAATCTGCCACCTTTGTGTTCTTGGCCAAAAATTGTGATGTGTTGTTGTATGGGCCGAGATTTTCTTGCTTTTGTTTTGGCTAGATCTTGTAGTATTTTTCTTTTCTAGAGTGTTTCTAGTGTTGGTTTCTTTCTCACCAACACTAAAGGTGTCAAGATCTAAAGATTGAGCTTATAATATTGACCATAGTTGTGGTGCCTTGTGGCTGGCTGTTTGTTGTTACTTATTGTTGACAATTGGTGGTGTTGTGTTGTGTTTTTGAAGAAGCTGTTGTTGTGTTATTGAAGGTTGTTGTGGTGTTCATCAAGTTCTTCATCTTTTCTTACACTTTAGACAACCGAAAAGTGCGATATAAATTCAAGAGCTGAAGCTGAAAATTGTAAAGCATGTTTTGAGAAGCCTTGAACCCATCATTTCTTAGACTAAGCTTCTACTTTTCAGCAACTTTTTCTTATTTCAAGAACCTAGTGTTGTGTGACAAGATACCTTTTCTTATTTCAAGAACCTTGTGTTGTGGGACAAGTACTTTTTCTTATTTCAAGAACCTAGTGTTGTGTGACAAGATAATTTTTCTTATTTCAAGAACCTTGTGTTGTGGGACAAGGTACTTTTCTTATTTCAAGACTTATGTTTTCCCTCCAAGACCAATTGTCATCCTTTCCAAATTGTGTAAAGATTTAAATTTCAGAATTGGTGCTTAAATTGTGTGGGACCAAACCAATTGCATGCTGCCACATCACCCATTTGCTACTGTTCACGTCACCCATTGGCTCTCACAACGTTCTGAACCCAGCTCACGTACCGCTTTAATGGGCGAACAGCCCA
>NW_025837380.1:0-1099 GCF_002878395.1 Capsicum annuum | reverse complement strand
ATATGTCAAGCTATCTATCTTACTTTATTGCATTTGTTTGTTCTCTTACTTCTATTAGTCATCGTCTCTTTAGGTCATTCTTGTATTATTTGGTATCAAAGCCAGGTTTTAGGGTTGTTCTTACAACTCTGTCTTCGATTGTTGTTACTTTGAAGAAAATCATAAAAAAAAGAGTAAAATCTAAAAATAAAAAAATATTGTTCACATTTTTAGGGTTTTTCAATTCTCTAAGACTTGACTTTCATGTTTTTTGTGTGTTTCTAGTGTTAGATCCTTGTTCCGAACACTAAAAGAAGTGTAAAAAACCAAAAATCTCACAAAAAAAGTTGTTAATCCCGTTTTTGTGTTTGGGTAGATTTTTTAAACTTATATACAATTTTTTTGTGTGTTTTGTGAGTTTCTAGTGCTAGATCCTTGTTCTCGAGAAATAATAGAGTCTAGATCTAAGATTTGAGCTAGATCCAAGTTATTTTGAACCTTCCACCATTGTTGAACTTGTGTTTGAAGGTTTTGAAGAGTGGATCACGTGTGGGTTATTATGGTTGTGACGATTTGGAGTTGATTTTGTGATATCTGTGCTTAGCTTGGAAAAGTAACCTTAGATCTTCAAGAAAATTTCAATTTGGAGGTTATTTGCCTTGTGGTCAAATGTTGGTCAACTCTTGAATATTCTTGTTGTTCTTCATCGTCTTCATATCTTGTTGGAGAAGAATATTCAAAAAGGGGTGTTTGATCTTGAAAAAGGAGGAAAAAGAGTGTACTACTTGTTCAAGAAAATTTCTAAGCACCTTCCTAGTCATCTAAAAGAAAGAAAACAATAAAAGGGAAGGAATAATCAAGTACAAGAACAAGTACAATTGAAAGTACAAGGGGGGACCATTTCAATTCAAATTCATTTGATCTTGAAAAAAGGCTCCAAACCTTGTGTTTTCTCCTCCAAAAATAAAAATTACACTCCCTTAGTTGAAGATTGGCCGAAACACAACTTGAACAACAAAAAAATTTGCAAAATTTGCGTCCAACCATAAGCTGCCATGTCACTACTGTGGGATAACTGAATTTTGAGCTCAAATCTTGATTTATTGGTTTCTATTCTTGA
>NW_025837379.1:0-2130 GCF_002878395.1 Capsicum annuum | reverse complement strand
GGAAAGCAAGCCCAGCCCCAGATATATTGGACCCTTTTAGATTCTTTGCATAATTAGTGAAGTTGCTTTTGAGTTATACTTACCCCCAAACTTTTAGTGTTGTGCATCCGATTTTCCATGTTTCTATGTTGTGGCATTTCATTACTGGCCATTTTAATTTGCTTAGATAGGACTCGGTTAAGTTGGATGAGCATTTGACCTTTATGGAAGAGCCACTGCTCATTTTTGCTAGTGATGTCAAGTGATTGCCCACTAAAGATATTCCAATAGTTAATGT
Source organism: Capsicum annuum (assembly GCF_002878395.1). Taxonomy (NCBI): domain Eukaryota; kingdom Viridiplantae; phylum Streptophyta; class Magnoliopsida; order Solanales; family Solanaceae; genus Capsicum; species Capsicum annuum. The sequence continues at coordinate 1,853 of NW_025837379.1, read as the reverse complement.
TTAGTGGAGGAACAACCTAGTAGAGGAGGCTTAGGAGATCGACAACATTATATGGACCTAGTATCCTTACTAGTTCGAGATTTCCAAAAGTTCTTTTAGTAGTGGATATTGTAATGTCCCTCCAGGTTATTTTCTGTATTTCCAATTATTTTTCTATATAGAGATTTCCTATTGCTTCTCCAAGTAATTTATGACTTACTAGAACTGATAGTTCAATTAACGGGCAGTTTGTTTTGTTTTTATAGTCAATTCCTTATTTAGAAATCTTTGCAGGATCAATTTAGCTACTAGGCAAAAACATCAGTCAAACGACCTTGTATGCCAATTCTAACTATTCCAGTAACACCTCGATTTGCTGAATTGGAATGCTACACAGTGCTCATGACCCCGAGGGACCACAAGCTAACCTATAATTGATATCTGTACCTGTATACTGCAAATTATAATATAATAATATGGAATACATAGAACTGTAAAGACATAAGGTTCAACTAATACAATCATGTGGGTGAAAATACCCAAAACAACTAAATCTGAATGTAAATCTAAAAGCCTCTAAACTGTCTGAATAAGGAGTTGAAGGAACATATCTCCAACTAACTCTGTAAAATTGAACTGAAGAAATAAATGAATTAAATCATATTTTCCATGAATAAATGAGGACTCACTATGTCTCTGCGACTAGAACGCTACTGCTACTATTAGGCTGGAGCTCGTGTCTCGAAACCTATGGTGTAACATGGAAAGAAAGCACCATAGCACCAATGCGTCAGTACAACTAGAGTGCTGAGTATACGAGGAAGGTAGGCTGAACATAAAGGGTTTCAAGAATGAACAACACTGACAGACTAATATGAACGTGGGAGTGCAAACACACATATATAGAAACTGGGAATGTGAATACGTGATAGCATGACTTGTAAGCTAATACATAGTTACTGATAACTGTCCTGACTGATACTGAGACTGATAACATGGAAGACTGTATCTGACACTCTTGTATATACTGAAATTTGAAGAATGCCCTGAGTTCTTTTACTAAGACTGTTACGGAAACTGATAACATGGATGACTGTATCTGACAGTTCTGTATATACTAAAACCTGAAGAACGCCCTGAGTTCTTTTACTGAGACTATTACTGAAATTAATAACATGAATGACTGTATCTGACAGTCCTGTATATACTGAAATCTGAAGAACGCCCTAATGTTCTTTTACTGAGACTGATACTGAAACTGTGGTAAGTAGTGTTTAATCAACATGCCCCATGTATGTTATTATGACTAAGCTGGGGTCCAATATCTGCTCCGACTAGAGGGGTGTCAATACCGCACCACTGGTAAGGACAGCTGTGAGTGACCCTTATGTAGCGGTATTCAATGAGAACGGTAGGAACCCTAAACTGACGGGTTAAGCCATCTTATCAACCCCAATCTGGAGGGTTAAGATGTCTCAACCTACGCTGGCTACGTAGTTCTGGAACACAAGGATTGCTATTAAGAATCACACCCTGAATTGGCGGTTGAGTTCCCATCCTTGGGTTCACTCGGTGCTAACCTCTACTCCCACGTGGAGGGAATGGACATGAATAACTGAATTTGCATGAGTAAATTTTATTGAATTCCGTTGACTAGCAAAATGTTACTGATATCTGACAACTGACTAAGATTCATGAGGTTTTCCTGAGACACATGACTGATTGAAGTCTATGAAATCATAGCTTGAGTTCGGATATCATGAAACATGACATGGATCTAGGCACACAACTATAGTTTTTGGGTACAGGTACCCCCAGGACTCGATGGAAGGAAACTGACACACATGGCTGACTTGATCATAAGAGTAGAGTCC
>NW_025837378.1:0-4025 GCF_002878395.1 Capsicum annuum | reverse complement strand
TAATCACATGAACATATTCAATCCATAATATAAACATCATGATATATGATTTAGAAGAGGGTTATTGAGATTCATGTATGAAAGGAATCCATGAATGAACACTACGCATACCTTAGTTCATAAATATACGAAGATTAACAGAGAGATTCTTGAGTTTGAGTCTTGAATTTGGATCCCCTATTGAAAACGCTAATCTTATTCTTAAGAGTTTTTGAGAGAAGAGAGTATATTTTGGTGAAAATAGGGCTAGATCCCGTGTTTTTGATATATATATATATATATATATATATATATATATATAGGGGTGGGAAAATGACCAAATTAACCCTCAAGACACGGAAGTGTAATGCTGAAAAACAGGGTACAAAGGCTACACAAAGGGCGACGCCTTTGGTAGAGCCTTTTGTACCCTGGGTGGCGCCTTTGGTAGAGCCTTTGCTACCCTGGGTGGCGTCTGTGGTAGGGATTTTCCCACAAAGGCTACACCAAGGGCGGCGCCTCTTCATAGCCTTTAGCTACTGATTAAAAATCCAAACGAGCCCTAAACGGATTCCAAAAATTTTGAAACTCATCCGGGATGTACTATTACCTTGTTCCATCGTAACGCAACTTGAAAATCGCAAAACAGAGGTCGGGAAGATTTTCAAATAAATCCCCAAAGTTTGGAGGCTTAAAATGAGACTAAGTCTTAAACATTTAGCTAATATTTTCTAAGTGTTGGACCTTCTATAGAGCTTCAAGGAGCTAAACGAGTTGAATTTAAATGCAAGATTTTGCGGGGTCTTACAATTTCCTTGCCTCTCGGATTCCTCACACTTAATGTCACAAGTGTTGTAAGCTTTCTTGTTCTCCGGAAGGTGTTGAGAGGTGAACCAAACGTTTATAACGACTAAAAAAGACTAAGACACACAAAGGACTGTAAATACGATGAACGGTTTCAAAACTAACTTACAATCTAGTACTACCTTGTAAGTTAGTAATGGAATCAATAAACTAAACTAAGAAAACAACATAATGAAACTAAAAGATCACAATTTGAGCTTAAATATGTTGCGTGAACAGTAAAATGTGATGATGTGGCGGCCATGTATTGGTTCGATTTTATCAAATTTTATTTTTCAATTCACGTCTTGATCCAATTGTAATTTGAAAATGGTGGGAATTGGTTGAGGAGGGAAAACAAGAATTGAAATCCTCTTTCAACTTCAAAAAGCAATACTTGACTTTTTTCCTCAAGACATGGTCCCTAAATCAAGGAGAGGTTGTTGAGAAGTGATTGATATGTCTTTGGTGATTGTAAAGTCTTCAAGACCAATAAGTCTTACACCTTGTTCCTTCACTTTTAGGATCTAACACTTCACTTTATGCTTTATAATTTTATGAAGGAGGTAAAGAACGAAAGAACAATAACAACATTCACCAAGAATAATAACAATCTCCAAAAACAACCAACAACAAATCCACCAACAAATGGCCAAGTCCCTTTAGTGTTGAATTTCGGTTTTAACAAGAGATGAAGGTTGTGATGAAAAAAAAGAACACAACAAAAACCTTTAAGGATCTATAAAAACACAAACCAACGTTCAACTCCCACAACAAGAAGTCATCACATGTACAAGAACACAACAATAACAACACACGGTCACACATTAAGTTCACAACAACAACTTCAACTTTTCAAGCTCAAATCTAGATCTTGACTCAAAGTGCTAGTGAACAAGAAAAACCAACACTTAGAAAAAACAAAGAAAAACAAAAGACTCCAAGATATAGACAATAAAACAAGAAAAATCTGGGCCAATACAAAACAAGAACACATTTTCGGCCAAGACACAAAATGGACAGATTTGCACCTATTTGGAATTTTTAGTTTTGAATACTTTTTTTTTTTAATTTTTCCACTGAAAAGCCCAAGATTGATCTTGTGGGAACAAGATCAAGCCATGCTATAATACCAAATGATATGATGAAAACAAGGGACATATGAAAAGGCTCAAAACAGTCAATAAATCAAGAGGAATCCGAGGACACCTTTGAGAGCTAGCTTTGGGCAAACAAAAACAACACAAGAATACAAGGAAACAAGGTGTATTTATACACCAAAATAGCCATTAAAATGCGATGAACACAAGAATATAGGCAACAATATGATAAGGTTAATAACCAAACGGTTACATGATACGTGAACAACAAGACCTAATCTTTTTCCTAAACAACACTACTAAGACATGAAATGTAGAGATAGATAGTGATACATACATTACAATAAGACCCAAGAACCCAAATACATATTAAATCTAAGGACCCTTAGAACTTACAATAGCAACACCACATCTTACGAAGACATGAGAGGGATTCCACCAATCAAGCACCATCGTTTCCAAGCAATACACATTCATAAGTGCTTCCATAATTGCCATGTCCTAGGTTCGGCCTTGGGAGGATCTCTCTCTCAAGAGAAGTGTTCTTGTTCTTTCAATATCATGAGACAACTAACTAAAATAAAACCATAACATGTTCCTTAGATAGTTATTATAAAATGGAACACAAAAATATACATAATCCCTCTCAAGGTTAGGTTCCCCACAAGTGTAAGAATGGAATTATTTTTGGTGTGTTTTGGACCTCTTCTACACTATAATTGCACACATCAAGTCTCGGGGCCAACCCTCATAAGTCCATATCCGTGATTATTATTGTATCAACGTCCGTATAGTCTTACTCGAGCTAGATGATCAGGACCCATAACTATTGTGAATGCATCAACTGATTGACTACCATCTTCACTTTCTTGAGTTTTTACTCTCTCCATTTCAACCTACAAGTCAGATCCAAAATGAGCAAGTAAGTTGAGTTGTTTAAATATTTAATAAAGAACAAATGATCTTGATAAATTTTGAATTAGAAAATTTCATACTATTTTATCTTTAATTTTTTCAGATGAATCCTTGTACACTCATCCCGATTTTCTTCTTCTAGTATCCACAAAGAATTTCTTGTTTGACATAGTACCAGAATTTTCCTTTTTTTTCTAGTTACACGCAAGTCAACATTAAAAAAATTTCAAGACAACAAGTTCATAATAACAATATAAAAGAACACCAAAGCTCGCAATTTATAGCAAAACTTGTTTTGCCATCAGTATGAGGATACTTCCACATTTTTAATTCTATTTGTTAGCATCGGACTTATCGTGCAAGACAATTGGTACAGATAAGTATTAAAAAACAAATTGAAGTATTGATTATGGAACAAAGTAATAACTGTACATATTTATATCATACCTTAGTGTCTTTAGAGTTCCAATACTGAAGAAAATCCACAAATATAGGTTCTGGAATAGTTTTTGGCCTGTTTGTCATTCAAATTTCATCATTGGGGTAGGCATAATACTGGTCTTTCATAAACCAAGATTTGTACCCTCTAAAAGCTGAATCAATTTTATTGATAGCCCATCCTTTCCATTTTTGGGAATGTCATATTTCTCTTGTAATTTAGTGCAATTTGGTTAATGCAAAAACTGTGAAATCATTTGAACTAGAAATTAGAATAGTGATAACTTTGAACTTGGATATAGCTCCACATACCATCATGTGTCTTCAAATTTTTCTAACTAATAAGATTAAGAGGACTAAATGTCCCATTCCTTGCCAAAGTGTCAAGAAAACTTCTAAACTCGGTGACCACTGCTTTGGTAGGACCAATAGGCTGATTCAACTCATTTAGCAGTATTAGTTGATGCTCAGTTCATCCATGTACTGCTGACATTTATGTAGCGTCTCTTTTTCTTTTTTTAATTAAGGGCCTACAATAATATGAACAACAAAATTACTGGAATGCAAATAATTTTTAAAATAGTATGAACTAAAATTTATATATTCTTGCCTTCTCTAGATTGTTCATTTGATTCAAAATTAGGAAGTTGTGACTAATCTTGCTGAACTTGTTCTAGTGATGGTTGTGATGCACAAGTGGTGTAATCTGACAATTCTTGGCACACTTGCTCCTCTACTGGTGCTATAGGT
>NW_025837377.1:0-1198 GCF_002878395.1 Capsicum annuum | reverse complement strand
GTTTTGATAGTTTGAAGTAGATCAACCATAACGTTTTACTCCGATATCCAGATTGGATAAAACCAATTAAATTAGAAAGAGGACTCTCATATCTTTTCGTCGATATATAGTATCTCACCTAGATCATTGTGTACAAGGAGTTATGATCATTTGAAGTTGACTCAAAAATTTGCTTTTGATAGGTTGAAGTAGATCGACCATAACTTTTTGCTCCGATAGACAAATTGGATGAAACCAATTTCATTGTAAAGAGGACTCGCCAAACTTTCTGTTGATATATAGTAGATCACCCAGATCATTATGTACAGGGATTTATGATTGTTTAAATTTTGAGAAAAAATACGCCAAGCCTCAGTACTTTTTTCTGCACGTTTTACTGTTCACTACTATTCATGAGTCGATCGGAATATTCATAACTCATCGCTCGGGTGTCCATTTTGGATGATACACATATAGTTGGAAAGCTTATTCGATACTCTATGCAATGGTGGGTCATAATCTAAGACATTCCGCACGAAAAATTTATAATTCATTCTAAAAGATAGAACCCAACACGTTTACGCACAAAATTTCAACAATTTTTTTTTTGGGGTATTACAAAATCAAAGGACTTAAGCGCACACAAATTATTCCTTTGGGTCAATTCAAGCCAATATATGATGTACATCTGACAATATCTTGAATATCATCATGTGCATAAAGGTAGTGAATAAAGGCAATAAGGATAATATTCTCATCCAAGATGTATTCATAAGTAGGAATACATAAAGAGAGAAAGAGACATTGTAAGCACATAAGACCTCTATTGTTCCAACTACTTCCCAAGGAAAGGTATTCCATCAAGGGAGTTATGCCATTAGGGAGAATAGAGAAACTACCATGCAACAAACCAATCCAAGATAAGTAGTTCTTCCAAGAACTTTGTTTCCCTCCATTAATGAAGTTAAGCATGCTCCCACTAGTCCCACAAGATACTTCAAAGTGTCTAACCCTATGAAGGTGACAAAAAGTTTTTAACATCCTTGGACTCTTCCACAAGCAAAATTTCATCTTGACATCCTCAACTTGTTCACATAACTTAAGCACAAGTATGTCAAACATGGATGCAAGTATATAAGCAATACTGCAAGGAGGCAATGACACCTTTACCTTAGGATCCACACTCAAAATTAAGTCATAAGGAGGGATATCGTACGAA